>NC_135222.1:10389872-10662372 GCF_052324685.1 Brachyhypopomus gauderio | reverse complement strand
TATCCATAGCAACCCACCCTACAAATATCTACATGGGTTGAGGATTTTTCTTTGACACACATTTAATAACATCTGCTTATAAAATGTGTGAGCGCTGTCATTTCCAAATATGTGTTTAAGGTCAATGAGAGACCAATCTCAGATGCAATTATGGTAGAGTCTACTTCCTTGTTAGCAATGGGTTCCTTTTTATTCCTCCAGTTATACTTAGCTTTGAATCTCTCTCTCTCTCTCTCTCTCTCTCTCTCTTACACACACACACACACACACACACACACACACACACACACACACATATATACACACACACACATTTACACTCACAAACATACAGATGTAAAACTAGGATTATTTATGGACCATGTCCACAGTAATCAGCAGGAAAATAATTCCCTCCCTGACTAGATATGACATGTTAGTGCCAAATGGCTCCAGGGAAGATAATGCAAACATGTCATGGCGATGCCCCTCCATGTGTCCTTTTGTTTTGGTTTCCTGTCTAGCCACGTGCTTCCTGTTGGTTTTGGTTCTGTGCCCCACCTCCCACCTGTGTCTGCTTTGTATTCCCACTCCTGCTTAATCAGCCTCAGGTGTCTACTGTTAGTGTCATGTGTATTTAAGCCCTGTGTTTTCCCTGTCTTGTTACTGCTTAGTGTTTGAGGATAGAGATTAGACATTTCATTTGTTGAGTTTTGTGTCTGCGATTTATCTTTAGTGTTTCCCCATTTTTTTTATTTGGTGTTTAGCGTTCGTGTTATCATAGCCATTTATTCTTACTCCCCTGATACTTTGGCCCTGCACTGTTCTCCTGACTGCGATTCTGGTAAGTAAACGCTGCTTGTCTCTGCATTTTGCCTAATCGGTATCACACTGTGTTTGTGTTTATGTGGTAATAAACAGAGCCACAAGGATTCTTTAGACCCAGGACTGTCACGGCCATAGCCCCACAGATGACAGTAACTGCAGAAATCTTGTATGAGCCTACAGCCTAAGCACACGTATGAGCACACACGTGCCAGGCCATGAAGCCAAATGTAACCAGATTACCCACAATTCCTTTATTTATCCTTACCAGCATTGAGTGATGCTACCAATGCTCTGTGGAACTGGAGCAGTCTTATACCTCAGGGCGTATGCCAAACAGCCATGATTCACTTCCCACTTCAGTCAGATGGGCAGATGTAAGTTCGTTCCCCTTCATTCGGGGAGCTGACACTATATGAAACTCGCACCGAGGTCAGATATTAATGACACCACCCTCCCATGCATTGTCTTGATGTGTAAATCCTTCATGCATAATGTCAACAGTATTTAACTTGGAAGAATGGTGAGCATTATCAGCCCGATGTCATGGTTGAAAATGCAAAATGTGTCTATTGAAAGAAAGTAAAATAAATTGAATAGAAACACTTTTTATATAGCACTTCTCATACAAAAATATGTAACTCAGTGTACTTAGCAATACTGAGTGGAGATTTCAAGTGGAGGGAGCCTCATTTCTGAATCAGCAAGCATGTGACAGTAGAGGAGGGTCAGGATTACCAACAGGCATACGGACAGGTATGCCAGATTTGTGCATCACACACAAAATGTCCCTCCTTGAACACTCCTTCCGTCATTTAAGGAGATGAAAATGTAGAAATTTTCAGAATTTGGCAGCCAGAGCTAGGGTTAGGTTATTTACATAAAAATGCCAGTAGACCCCCTGGGTACCCCCTCGGAATTCAATCCGTGACTATGGTGTTGTTAGTATGCGCTATCTGCTCTACCAGGTGCACATCTGCGTCTGTCCGTAAGTTCTCCCTTGAGTTCATGCCAGGCTAGCCACGGTGGTGTTGTGATCCACTCTCTCTCTGTCCACTACCAAACATATGTAGTCCCTTTAAGAGCCTTGGCCCTGTTGCTAGGCAACTGCCTAGAGACAAGCCAAAGAGACACAGCTTTTGGACTCTGACCCCTTACAAACACTCACCATACATTTACAAAGACATGTAACTTAATTACCCTGTGATTAATAGTGCTATATTGCATTATACTCCACCATACTGAATAGTGGTACCATGCTGTATTCCACCAATAAGGCCTCATTCAACCTCATAATCAGCCTGGTTTCACCCATAAACTTTATCAGCAAAAGTCCCTTAAGATGCTGTATCTATCTGCCTGGGTGAATCTGTTTAAGTGTGTTTAATTAAGTCTGCTGTTCCTTTTTTAACCAGAGCCTGAAAGATCAACACCATGGTTCATCACTAAGAAAATGGATAAATCTAATTAAACATTTCTATCAAATCAAGTCCTTATGTTAAAACTACTTCGTTTCCATATTAATTGGTTTCATTTAAAATATGATTAGTTAAGCTGCTTCTTTATCATAAAAACACAGAAATGTGGCACACTTGTCATTAATCTTTCATAAAAACAGAAAGCCTGCAAGCAGCCATTATCAGATTATATCTTGGAGTCTTTATTACAGGCTCACATGAGGCATGTTTAAAATTTCTGATTACATTTATTAACTCTGAGCCTGTACAATGATACTCACAGATTTGTCACAGCTTATACAACTATGTGCAAGTCATGTGATTGATCACATGGTTAGTTCTGACATCTCAATATGCTAATTAACAAATGGCCAATAAGCTGATTAACTCATGCTCAATACGCTAATTAATTAGTCAGTATGCGAATTAATTAATTTATAACTTGACCACATGCAATTAAATAAATACACTCAAACTAACAAGGCTTTACTACTGTCAACAATATGGATTTTGAACTGTAATTGTTTGAGTAGCAGAATTGTTGTTAATGATGATGACAAAGATGGTTAATTGAAAAGTGAATTTGAACTGATAATAAAATTGTTTTGTGTCCTAAAATCATGATTCAAATCATTTAGGTGAGAAAGAGGTCATTTCAGATACATCCACAGGAAGGCCATCAGGTGGACCGTGAGCTCTGACCTGCCCCCTATCACACAGCATCCACGTGATGTACAATAGGCAGGGGGCGGGCTCTAGGACGAGGATGTCGAAGAGATCATGAAGCTATTGGTTAGCAGAAGAGTCAGGTTTGCACTGTGAAATTTGAGCACACAGACCCCTCAAGATATGTCTCTCTCTCTTTCTCTCTGCACACCTCTCACTCTCTATGTTTTAAATTTTATGACCTTTTGTGGTCATTTCAGCTAATTTGTGCATCATGAGTTACATTTCAGCTGTGCCAAGGGTCTGGTCTAATGATTATGCCTCTCCCATATTACCCCACTATGCCATGCCAAACATCCGGACCTCACCATCATTACTGAACGGGTGCCTTCACAAGGTGTGTGGTCCCTTTAAAACAGCCCCCACTGTCTCACTCTCTGTCTTACTGGGGGAGAGAGAGAGACAGACAGAGAGAGAGAGAGAGAGAAAGAGCCAAGGGCAGAAAAGGTGGAGAGAGAAGAGGCAAAGGAAGGTGGTGTCAAACGAGACAGTGAGGATGAGTCAACCCAAATACGTAAAAGAAACTAGAACCCTATTTCCATAGCAACTGTGAAACTTTATTTAATTTTTTTTCCCTGCCCCATCTCCTGTACGTCAGAGCTGAAAATACACAGACATGTTTTCTCAGTTTGGCACCTGGCCATCTGCCTGCTGCATATTGTCAGTGCACCACATGGAACACATACGGTACCTGATCATGGAGGGAGAGCCACGCAGAAGAAACCAGTAAGCTGTAATTAACTGGAAAAGGAAATGACACTGAAATCTTAACCAATCGACTCAATTTTTCACATCCAAAATAACTGTACAGCTATAAATAGGGAACAGCACCCCCTACAATGGAATGCAACCAACTGCAAGTAGCATATGAGAAGAAGCACATGAAAAGGAACAAAACATATTTCATGAAACGATAATGATTAGGTAACACAATCAAAATAGTTATGTAATACCAAACCTCAGTAAATAGAAACTTAAATCATTAAATAACAATTAAAGTTTCTTAATGATTGTGAATAATTATATCATTATTTTACAGGCAGCAGAAATTGATATTGCAACCATGCCTGCCCCTTATTTAGGTGCTCCGCCAGCCTCCCCTCAGTTCTGTGTCCTCTAAGCCTCTTTATTTGCTGTGAAACTGTGCTGGGCTCTCAATATACAGAGTGTGTGTGAACGCCCGGGACCAGAAGGCTCCATAGTGTTACTGCAGTTGCAATAGTCATTAATAAAGTAAAAAAATGATGCTGAATTTATGAAAGCATTTCTCTTTCATGTTTTGACATGGGCTCCATGCTGTCTCAGTCTATTTACAAAGAAAATGTTTTGTTATTCAAATTATAACATTATTGAGTATTAAAATAAGTATAAAATATTTAACAATCCTTAACAAACTGTTAGATAATGATTTAGTTCAGGGACCGTACTTGGGTCCCATTGTGACCTATTGCTCTACCACCCAACTAGCAGGTAAGCCAGTGAGCTAAAATCCCTCTGTGTCTGTCTGCTCCGTTATCGGTTCACACACCTTTTCAACCATACTTTTATGCGACTCTAGGCCTGAGAATTCTGGCATATTCACGTACCTTAATATCAAAGCTGTTGCAGTTGAGGCTGAGGCCACGCTCATCTGTGATCTCTGTGATTTCGGACAAGTCCTCATCCTCAAATTCATCCAGGCTTAAGTCATGGGTGAGCCTACAAATCCCAAAACACACATTTATGCTCCTTTCTGATTATCACAATTTTGGGAGTGTAAAGGATTTAGGGTGTTTTTGAGAACAAAAGTTTCTCCTGAAGCAGCTGGTCGATGACACCCATTTAGCCATGTTAGAACAGGGTAATATTGTTGTAGTAAATGTCAGACTGTCAAAAACGTTAAGTGTAAAATTTATAAAAGTAAGCATTAACATACTAAATACTCCACTAATTACACAACATTTACACAGCAAGTGACTCTCATTAATGCTTACACATTAATGACTCTCATTCATCACTTGCCACAATGCACTTTTCAGATTTTATGGAATAATATTATTTTAATAATATAATATAATAAGCCAGACATTTCAAACATTAGCAACTTTGATTATTGTGGGGACAATATATCGGTTACAATACAATGCTTCTATCCGATCCAAGCAACACTAAATGTTGTGTCATTTGCAAGTGAAATTTCTTTCACTAAAAAAATGTATACATTTGCACTGAGAAACAATATTTCATCAGTTCATTTTATCTTGTTCAAAAAACACAGCATACAATGATAAATGAAGTTACTGTTCCTTTAAATTCAACCATATTAATTCAGGCATCAGCAATGTCCCTAGTACGAGACAGTGTGTCTGTGAGAGCATGGTTGCTGGGTGATGTCTAGAGGGCTGGGAGATGTGAGATTGCATAATTGGGCCCTGTCCATGCCCTGGAGGGACAGCAGACGGGACCCATCTTAAGTAGTCCTGACAGTCAAGGAGATTCCAGGGCTCCAATGAGAGGGACAGGATCTGCTTCCTCAGAGCTGAGTCAGGACTGAACAGATGAGCCTGAACTGGAGACAGCATGTAGAGAAACTGCTGGAACTCTGGCTTTCCATGTCCTAATAGCACTTTAAATCAGTGGTTCACATTTATTCTTTGCCAGCTGGCTGGTAATGGTGAGCAATTTATTTGAAGAGCAACGTGGTTCTGATTGGATGTTAGAAGAGTTCAGTTCAATGAATTGCGGTGTGACTGCATAACGCTAAGGAACGATCGGAGGTTGCAGGACACCAATGCTGTTTGATTTGCGGTAATATGTTGCTCCTTGCAAAACCATTAACCTGACGAGTAGTCATTAACGTGTATAAATGTATTTGAAGCTAATGTGTTGAAAATATATTTCTATATATTCTGTTCATATTTTGGAATCAGCAACACATTGCAATATATTGTTTTATTTATAAAGTCAAGATGTGAAGTAGTTTGCAGTCTGGCAGTTCATATGTAAATATGATATAAAGAACAGAACATAGAAAATCTTAAATGAATTAGTGAAATTTTCCAACGTTAAAGTCCTTTGGGGTGTATGTGTGTCCATGCGTGCATACGTGTGTGTGCAGGTGGGTGTGCTGGTGTGTCAGTGTCTCCTACAATGCTAATAATAGCTCACATGGCACATGCCTAAAGCACTAGGCCACCTTCTATCTACCTGATTTGTTAGCACTGTACACGTTACACATCTATCTGCAGGCTGCCTAAAGTGCACATCACTTCTTTGTAGCACATGGCACTGATGGTTTATTGCTTTTTTTATTAACCAAATCCCAGTTCGCATAGAAAACAGGGTAAATTCAGGTCAAACTACTTCACATCAATTCAGTGTTAAAGCACAATTTGTACAAGTTGTTATTCTAATGTCAGATCGAGTTCATTGGATTCAGTTGTCACACCTAAGGGCAGATTATGATGAAAAGTCAATAGGCCCAGCAACATTTCTGAAGCAAGAACTGAACATTGTAGGAAGAACTACAGCTGTTCATATTTCACCTAAATTACTTCGAGCACCTTAATTAACCTTCATTAAATTTGACCAGTACATTCATTTTTAAGTGATTGTAAATACACTCACTGGCCACTTAATTAGATACACCTTGCTAGTACTGGGTTGGACCTCCTTTTGCCTTCAGAACTGCCTTAATCCTTCATGGCATAGATTCAACAAAGTACTGGAAACATTCCTCAGAGAGTCTGGTCCATATTGACATGGTAGCATCACACAATTGCTGCAGATTTGTCAGCTGCACATCCATGATGCAAATCTTTCGTTCCACCACATCTCAAAGGTGCTCTATTGGATTGATATCTGGTGACTGTGGAGGCCATTCGAGTACAGTGTTCACGAAACCAGTCTGAGATGATTCGCGCCTTATGACATGGCGCGTTATCCTGCTGGAAGTAGCCATCAAAAGATGGATACACTGTGGTCATAAAGGGATGGGCATGGTCAGCAACAATACTCAGGTAAGCTGTGGCATTGACATGACACTCAATTGGTACTAATGGGACCAAAGTGTGCCAGGAAAATATCTCCCACACCATTGCACCACCACCACCAGCCTGAACCATTGATAGAAGGCAGGAAGGATCTATGCTTTCATGTTGCTGATACCAAATTCTGACCCTACCATCCAAATGTTGCAGCAGAAATCGAGACTCTTCAGATTGCTGCTGTAGCCTCAAGGTTCGACGTGTTGTGCATTCAGAGATGCTCTTATGCATGTCTCGGTTGTAACGACTAGTTAATTGAGTTACTGTTGCTGTTCTAGCAGCTCAAACCAGTCTGGCCATTTTCCTCTAACCTCTGGCATCAACAAGACATTTGCACACTGCCGCTCACTGGATATTTTCTCTTTTTCGGACCATTCTCTGAAAACCCTAGACATGGTTGTGCGATAAAATCCCAGTAGATCACCAGTTTCTGAAATACTCAGACCAGCCCATCTGGCACCAACAATCATGCCATGTTCAAAGTCTCTTAAATCACCTTTCTTCCCCATTCTGGCATTTTTCCAAGCAGTGCCAAAATAGTAGTTCCACACATAAACTTCACATGTATTTCAGTCACACTGAAAGTAGGACAGACCTTCCAAACTGAAGGACGATGTCATATGGCATGATCAGAGAACAGTTATTTCTTACAGGTACAGGACAAAATGCTTTTCTTACACTGTCCAATAAGAAGCCTGTTAAGATTTACACGCTGCTGTGCTGCTCAGTTTTAATTAGTCAGAAGGGTACACCTACAGCAGGGATGGGCAACTGGCGGCCCGCGGGCCGCACATGGCCCTCGTCCTCACTCAGTGCGGCCCGCAGATCAATAATAATTTAATAATAATTAAAAGAAAAAAAAACAGAGCAGGACTTTTTTGTTCTTGTCACGTAGGGCTACGCCCCCCTCTCCCGTGTCGGTGTTGTTCCTTGCCCAGTTATCCCGCCAGGGCCGGCGCTAGGGGGGGGCAGAGGGGGGCATTGCCCCCCCAAATTGTGTCTTTGCCCCCCCAAGCACAATGCAAGCAACGGCTTTTTTTTATTATCTCTGAACCAATCACAAAAATGCATTTTGCTTTACAGCGTGAAGATATTTCCTTGCTTATTCCTGATTGGCTCTTTGAGTCATATAAAAATCGGCAGACCGCCCCAAACGGTTCAGTTCGGCAGTATATGTTCTGTTAGTATGAGTGAAAGACAGGTATACTGGTAAACACTCTTCTGAGTTTAAACTGACTTCCACATGGTAATATTTGCTTAACTGTGGTTTTTTGTTGCTTTAATGTTACTCACCTCTTACATAGGTGTTGCTTAAATTATTTTATTAGCCGTTAGCGGTTAGGCTAACTTGGTTCTCCTAAACCTGCGCGAACGGCGGAAGCGTTTAAATACTTGCCGCGCAGTGTTGTCCGAAACGATATGTGGTAATAAAAAACAGGGGAATGAACATTTACCTGACGAATTTTAATGTTGCTTTTTCAGATTTGAAAAGTGCTAGAATTTAGGCTAAAGTACTTGAAAATGTTGAAATTGTAACTACTTCGTTTCACAACAAATATCTGTCTGAATGAACAGTTCTCTTGTCTTAGGTTAACAAATACGAGCCTCTTGTAATTCCAGGACGAAACATGAGAGAACGTGAAGACGTTAAGATTGGGCGTTTTGAAAGTGTGATTAAAAAAGCGAATTATTTTGAGTATATGTATAAATATTTAACTTAATTAAGTTTAACGTGTTGAGAAATATTGAACTGGACCTTTAAAGTGAGGTACAAGTGCTTTAATTCCACCTTGTATAGGTGTATGAACCCGGCAAACATGACATTGTTCATTGCGCTGAGGCGCGGCGCGCGCGAAGTTACAAAATTCGAGAGGTGCACGACACCGCGCGAGGCTGCTCTTTCCCCCGTGCAAGCCGTCGCGGCTCATGGTTTAAACCACATATGTCAAAGTCAAAGCCCGCGAGCCAGATCCGGCCCGCGAATTGATTATCTATGGCCCCCTGGATGATATTGAATTACTATTAGAACCGGCCCGCAGGCCACAGCCGCCCGATGGTGTTTTGTACGCACAAACACTACATTCCCCACAATGCAACGGTAGCCCGCGAAGTCACTGCAGCGCGAAGCGTCGCGAGGGTCCGCGCGGCGAAAATGACGTAATCGCAGTGGCTCCGCCAGCGCAATGAACAAAGTCATGTCTGCAGGGTTCATACACCTTTATAAGGTGGAATTCAAGCACTTGTACGTCACTTTAAAGGTCCATTTCAATATTTTCCAGCACGTTAAACTTAAATATGTTAAATATTTATACATATACTCGAAATGATTCGAAATAATTCGCTTTTTATTCACATTATTTAATGGTTGTTTATTTTCCCCAAACTTAACGTCTTCACGTTCTCTCATGTTTCGTCCTGGAATTACAAGAGGCTCGTATTTGTTAACGTAATACAAGAGAACTGTTCAGTCAGACAGATATTTGTTGTGAAACGAAGTAGTTACAATTTAAAACATTTTCAAGTACTTTAGCCTAAATTGCAGCACTTTTCAAACCTGCAACACAAAGCAACATTAAAATTCGGAGTCGCGCACTATGGTCACTCGCGAAAGTATAAACCTAAATCAGCAGTCAGAGCAGACATCAACGTTCAGCTATCCCCCTTCTCAAAAATGACTAAACGTAAGGTGGACACTGAGAACGGGTTTCAAGCCAGGTGGGAGGCAGAGTACATGTTCACGGAGGTAAAAGGTAAACCTGTGTGTCTTCTGTGTGTCTTCATGTGATTTTTCTTTGAAGGAAGTTTGCTTTTATCTGTTTGCCTGTTGAAAAATGTTTTCACTTGAAATTACTGACAGATCCATAAGAAAATAGTGCTTTATTCATTTAAACATTAAATAATATACACTGTGTTAGGTCTTGGTTCAATAGGCTATGTGCAATCATTTCAATATGTTTTAATAAACATTGAACCAGTCCGGCCCTCGGCTTGTGGCAAATTTGTTTTTTTGGCCCTCTGTGTTTTTGACTTTGACATCCCTGGTTTAAACGATTCCTCGCCATCACAGCCAGTATTGTTATACTGTGCATAAATACCGCATTGTACCAGTACGTTTCATAACATCAATAAAAACCAATACTTTACCAGATTTTTTACCATTAAAGTGCAGTAGATAGATTTCTTATTTTATGTACTTTCATATTTTTTTCTTTTTCAAAATAGAAATGTGACAAATACTCCCTTTTATAACAGAATTTGTATTCTTTTGTTTTCTTTATATTTTAATTTCCCAGTAATATAAATATTCTCACTCATTCCTATTTCCATGTTTGAATATTCTCAGTCTGTGTATAGGTACATTTGTCAGCCTTTCAAGAAATAGAGTTGTTCTATTAGTAATGGCAGTATTGAAATGAAATACAATTAGATAATCTTTGTTCTCCATTTACATAATCAACATGTATTTTTTAATCATTGTGTTTTAAGTTTTAAGTTCGAAAATGTGCATTTTTATTTCTTTACCTAATACATCACTTTAAGCCAGTATCAATAGTCATCATTCATGCACAAATCAAGCCTTGAATATATTTCTGGCTTCATAAACATGACTATCAACATGCCCCCTCATTATGTTTTACTGCCCCCCCAAGCAAAGCAGTCCAGAACCGGGGCTGTATCCCGCCCTGCGTGTCTGTTGCCCTGGTTTCCCTCTGTCTGCCACGCCCGTGTCGTCATTGTGTTCAGCTGTGTCTAGTTTAGTCCGGTGTACTTGTATCTCTGTGTTTCGCCCGTTGTCGGTTATTTGTGGTTTGTTCGGTTTTGTGGATTATCTGTCATCGCTGTTCTGGTATTTTCCGTCTCCGTTGTGTTTCTCCGTTGTGAATGGCTCTCCTGTTACGACTCCTGCCTGTCCTGTTGACCACTTGCTCTCCCGTTTTGACCCATGCCTGTACAAACGACTTCGCCTATGGAATTCCCCTTATTAAATCTCGCTCATCTCAGCGTGTGTCCGCCTCCTCGCTCCGCAGCGCGCTACGCGTTACAGTTCTTTGATATGAAGGAGTTCAAATTCCTTTTTGCACTTTTTTATTAAGCAAATGTTTTGTCTTTGTTACTTATTAAGGACATGTTAATGCATTTATATGCAGAAAATAGATGTATGTTGGTGCAATAAACATACAGATCTGAATTCATTTAAAATGTGTTCTTATTGAGAATCATTTGTAGTGTCTTTCATATCCAATTATTTGAAGTGCGTGGTCATGTGGCCCTCCAATAATAGTGCTGAAAAAATTTTGGCCCTCTTTATCATGGAAGTTGCCCATCCCTGACCTACAGTATTAGATACTGACTGCTCCTGCTCTGCCTTGTGGCACCATAAACGCGACATTAGAATTGAGCTGATAAAGGTTGGATGTCTTGTAATAGGCCAGTGACTCATGGGATTTGATTAGGGTGTCATAGCCAAGTCCTCATTTTTGCAAATGGAATTACGCCCATTCTGTCTAGGTCCAGCATGCCTGACATATGATCTTTATTGGCAGTCACATGGTACAATGGAACAGATGAGAAACAGAGGACATGTGAACTCATGTGTCATAAACACAAACACAAAAGATTTTTTAAAAGTAGAAGTCACATAAATGGATGCATTCAAAATAACTGCTTTTTGTTATGTTTGTGTGTAAGTGCATAACAAAAGTTGTATTTTGCTTCAACATAAAGGAGTCACATTTTCTGCCCTCGTGCCCCTTTCCTCTCTACATGCAGGGGTCGGGTGGTAAAATGGAGGATGGTGTCTCAGAGACCGGTCTAATCGATTCACTCCTGATGCCCCTCTCTACTCCTTTCAGAATCCTTCCCACAGGACACATGAGAGGGGGGCTACCAGAGGGAGCAGGGAGTACCGTGTGGCCACATTATTGCCTGATCGATATTGCATGATCAATAGCAACTACGAGGGCATTTAAGCCTGGGTCAGTCACCAAGAGCAGGACAGTGTGCTTTCTCAGGAAAAAAAAAAAAATACATAATGGTAAATGAGGCTAATGGCAATGACACCGAAGCACCTTTATAAGCACTTAATATACATGTAATGTACTGACATTATAAGTACTTATTATACATACAATGCTCTCACTTTATAAGCACTTAAAATATATGTAATGTACTGACGTTACAAATTATCTTTACAGAGATAATTTATCCAAAATGAGCTTTTGGATTTAGACTAAAAACTGAAACGCATTATCAAATCAAATTTACCACATAATGCTCAATTAAGGACATTCAGAGTTCATCAGGATGTGATGTCTCCTCTCACAGAGCAATAATGACCAGGGTGCTGGCTTTTCTACTCCTTGGTGCATGGGCAATAGCCCAGGAGAGGACAGAGTGAGAGAGTGTGAGAGAGAGAGAGCAATGAGCATGTCCTGCATAATCACAGCATGCCACCTCAGCTGTGTAAACTCCTTAGTGACTGACCTTACTCAGTCCATGTGTGTTCCCAACCTATGATTCAATAAAATAAGTACTTAGAGTTCAAACATTATAGCATTTATCCTCGATAAGGAATATAATTACATTTGTTCGCCCAAAACAAGAATTCAGAAACTGCTTTTCATGTGCAAGTTCATATACCATTCCTGTTGATAAATAGATATATCTGAATCAGCACTGCATTGATTGCTTCACATTTAGTGTTGCTAGGATCAATCATAGAAGTATTGTATTGTAACCAATTTATTGTCCCCACAATAATCAAAGAGTATCAAGTTTGGTATATCTGCTGAAGCCAATCTTGTCCCGGTCACCTGTCCCTATCAACTCTGGTGCAATCCATATATACACAACACACACACACACACACACGCGCACACAACCACTCTCTGTCAAGGGCACCCACTGGCGATACCACAAGCATGCCAGAAAAACAGTATGACACAGACTGCTAGAATCAAATCTGGCTGCCCAATCTGGCACAAGGTCGTCCACCCTCGAACCACCCTCACCCCGGAAGCAGAAGCCTCAAGGGCGCAGTGGCATGCCTACCATTTCTCCCACTGGTCCTCCATCCAGCCCTCGCCTCCGTCCCCTCTGGACTCCATGCTGTGAAGCAGCGCAGCGTGGGCGCTATCTGACCGTCAATCAGAGCAGCGTACGCATCTCCACACCTTCCGCTCCGCCGTGTGTACAAACGAGCCGATCCGCAGCGGAAAAGCCAGAGTCCCCCTTCGTGTCCTTTTAGCTATTATATAAAATAATCTCCCCTGTGTTCCTCAGATTAGTGAGCGCAGCATCACACGCAGTAGCTCCCTCCTATTCTCCTTCGCCCTGTCGCTCCCTCTCTACCTCTGCTCTCCTCCCTTGGCTAGAGTTTATTTACATCGTGACAGGAGGATTTACTCCGGGTTGCCTTGCTGAGGAAAAAGTGCAGCTGTGACAAAAGCAGAGAGGGCAGGAGCGTGCAGTGCCCAGCTAGAGCAGCCGCAGAAACGCTGAAGAGCTTCCACTCCGACACACCCCCCACCCTGCATTAGGATTAATGATGCAGACCAAGACAGCCCCGGTCACCTTTTTCTTCCTTCCTCCTTCTTCCTCTCTCCCCTCTCTCTCTCTCTCTCTCTCTCTCTCTGTCCTCTCTTTCCTGCCAGAAATCATGTGGAGGATGCTTTGCAGTGCAATAACTCAAAGCAAGCGGAGCAGGCAGAATGTGTTCAGCTGTTAAAGACATGAAGTGTGTGTGTGTGTGTGTGTGTGTGTGTGTGTGTGTGTGTGTGTGTGTGTGTGTGTGTGTGTGTGTGTGATTTTGTCAATTTCATAATCTATTAACTTCCTTCTTCCCTCCCTCCTGACAATACATTTTGTTTTATTGCATTTCATTTCTTCATTATAGAGAAGACAAAATGTAAATTCACAAATAAAGACCTGTGTGGACATTAGATACTGAAGCCAGCCAGTAAGCTTGTTAAAAGTCTCAGTGAGTAGGTCAGAGAACGTTAAAGCCCAATAAAGGAGCAAGCAAGTGCCTAAAAACATCAGTCAACGAATCCATATAATTGCATATTAGTATAAAGAGTTCTGATCCAAGGACGTGATCCAATGTAAATAATTTACAGTGGATCAAATGCATTTAGAGTGTGTTTATATTTTTATATAATTCTACTATAATTTGTGGGTTGTTTCAAAATGTTTAATTGTTCAAAGCATTTGCTCAGAGATTATCTTTATAATAAATTAATATATAAATTCTTCTATGGTTCTACTTGTACCTTAATCTTTGAACCCATAAAGCACCATAGCTTCACCAATACACAGACCCATTCAGCCCTTTGTAGCTGAATCCACCCTTTGGCTGCTCTCTGGTATACATCCATAGAATACCTCCCACTTAAGAAAGAGCAGCCAATCAGGACACAGCCTCATACTGTTGCCATGCGGAAATAATCAGCACAGAAGACAACAGAACTATACATTAAAGCCACAGAGGAGGTCAAGCAATTTTATAGATTATTGGTTCAATACATACAACTATAAATTGGCCATATACCAAGTAAAAACAGGATGTTTTCTTTCTTATCACTGGGTTGCTTAAGATTTGTTGTCTCTTATTGTTTTGTCTAGTAGTGATGATGCATTTCCACTGTACTTCTGGTGAGAGGTCATTTGAAGAAACAGAAACAAAAGATAGACAAACTGATCCTGGGTTTATTCATTTATTTTAGAGAGCCAAGTATGTCCTTGAAAATATTTAAATATCACCTCAAATCTCAGTTACACCTTATCCAGCTAGAGCATTAGGACGAAACATAGGTCAGACCATGTCTTGACTCTACATTCAAACATGCATTCACTGCTCTGTGCATGGAAGACCTGTACCTCCAAAACCAAACTTCATTTTAGAAATAACATAGGAAAGTTCTTACTCCTGTGCTGAATGAACAAAAAATATGAGCCCAGTTGGAAATTCGCTTTCATCTGGGCCATCTCAACAATGACAGGAGACCCTTCCATCTTCTCCTTCCATTTTACCAAAATTATTTTCAACAAATTCTTCAGGAAGCCTGGGGAAGGTAGCCCACCCACGTCCTGCTATCAGCTTTGTAGCCCTGCTACACAATCTGGACTACAGCCCTCCTGTGCTCCCCATGGGGCACTCCCTCTCTCTGCCCATGCCCATGTCAGATGGTTTAAATTAAGATCACACATAGGGATGTGTGAAATGAAGCTAACTGCTGACTGAATCAAGATGAGAAGTAATAGCTGGAGAAGCTTGCTGCTTCCTGCTGCAGGCTGAAAAATTAGCAGATTCCCAGAGGAATTTCCAGCATCAATGAAACAGGAGCATCAGCCTCATTAAAAACAACTATGTCCACCGTGTCATTAAAAACAATGCTTTCATGTTTTAATATTTTTGCAGTCAATACATACAATAGCAATTGTAAAAACAGAATGGCTCTCAAATTTCTGCTTTTGAATTCTTAACAACATTAGGTAATAGCTTCAATTTTAGAGCAAATCAAACAACTTCAACATAAACAAGACAGAGACGTTATTAGGTGATGCACCAAGACTCACAGATTATGGATTATATTCCACACCCTGATGGTTGTCAGAATACAGACTATGTTCCACTGTGATGGCTCTGAGAGTACAGATTATGTTCCACATGCTGATGATTTATATTTGTTACTTTTAACCTAGTATATTATTTCTCCTAAACAACATCAACAACAAATTGGAAATTTATATCTAAATTTGTCAGAGAATCAAAAACAATGAGACACAGTAGAAAATTCAGTTCCTGAAGGGAGAGGGTGGGAGAAGCTGAGAAGTGAACCTTTAGTCATGAAAGTCTGCAGAAAGCACAAAACGCCGGGCTGGATTTCTAAAGGAAAAACTGTACACTGACCCAGGTTTGAGGTCACACGAGCATTAGAGGTCCCTCATCAATGTATACAGTGCCAGCAGACTCATCAGATAACTGACAGACAATCTGGACTACTACGTTGTGCCAGCAATGTTTTCAGAGGGCATGAGATGCAAACAGAAGAGTTCCAAAGCTAACAACGAGTGTGACAAAGAATTTTGTCAGCACAGAATTTGTACAGAGCAAAATTTAGAATTTGCAAAACCTTTGAAGAAAGATGTTGGAGTAGCAGGCAGCAGGTTCTATCTGAGAGAACATGGCGGCTTATCACCCTTGATCCTGCCTCCTTTACTATGGGAGACTTCCCAAGTCACATGTCAGTGTGGCTTTGGACAAACTCATTCATCAAAAAAAATATGAAGTGTCTGCATGTTTGTGATGGCTTACATGGTCACTTGGGACTAGGGCTGCCACAAACGATTATTTTAATAGTCGACTAATCACCGATTAATTTTTACGATTAGTCGACTAGTCTGATTGTACGTTAATTGAATATAAAACATACACTAGAATGCAACTGCTATTATATAACCATCATTAGATTTCAGCTATAACTAAAAATAAAAACAATTAAGATCATAGTTCATTAAACCTTTAATGAAATATGCAGCTTGTTGCAACAAACAATTATTAAAATAAGGATAAGGCACTGCCTTAAAAAACACAAAAATAAATAGGCCTACATTAATAAAGAATTTTTTTTTAGGTTTTTCGTTCTTTCATTAGTCTCTGGCATCAAACTTCGCTACATTTAAATCAAATTAGGTAGGGATTTGAAACTAAGGAGTTATTCACAAAAATAAAGTTTTGTTCTCACTAACATTACAGAAATTACACGAATGCGTGCTAAGGCTAATGAAACAAATCGCCATCACTAATGTTAACTTTTACAGCTACAGCGATAAGCAGGGTTGCCAACTCTCACGCATTGAGAGTGAGACACACGCATTTGACCGTCTTCACACGCTCACACACCCGATTTCTCACGCCGAAAAAAAAATCTAGTTTATTTACCTCTGATCCACATCTATGATTCAATGAGTTACTAGTTCGCTCTGACGACAACCACTGGCAATCGATCGCGATATAATACTTAATTTGTGTCCATTCCCCCCCCCCCCCCGCCCCCCCCCCCAAAAAAGATCAAATCTCACTCCAAGTGATCTTGAAAAGTTGGCAACCCTGCGATAAGTAAGTACTAAGTTAACGCTCTGTTTATGGTAACTTCAGCAGCTAACTAGCAATTTAGATTACAGAGATGGCGGTCCCTATTCATCATTGTTGTCATAATTAGCCACAACATGCTTCAGGTACATGCTCGTACATCGCGGTTGTGCTGCCGTGGGAGGCAAGTTCTGCCTTGCAGATATTGCACGCGTTTCGGAACCCTACTACGGAAAATGATCCCGCACTTTTGAGTTCCGTAGCCGGGTAGCCACGATACCAGAACCTGTCTGTATAACGTCCTGGGATGTCGTCAACTGTCTACCCCGGTTTCCACTACTGCGCATGTGCGTCAAGGACAGAAACGCAGACGCAGCAGTGGAAACTGTCGCAGCAGTTTGGAGAGGGAAAAAAACGACGCATCGACTAATAAATTAGTCGTCGACTATTTTAGTAGTCGACATAGTCGTGACTAGTCGACTAATCATGGCAGCCCTACTTGGGACTTTAGTCTTTAGCAACAAAATATAAAAGAAAAGGTTTAATAACTCAGATGTGTTGTTAATCAGAGATTTAAATTAAAAACAGAGATCAATAGGGTTTATTTAAAGAAACAGTCACGCTCCACTCAGCACCCAGCCAGACCAGTTTACAGTCTTCCACAGAGCCGGAGTGGCTAATCGGGAGATTCGGGAGGATTCCCGATGGGCCGGCTCATGTCAGTCTCTAGTTTGGGCCGATTGGGAGGGAAATATTATTTTGGGCCGGATTTGGGCATGAAACTCCCGGGCTGAAAAAGTGTCCCACTCCGGCCCTGGTCTTCCACCAGTCACATACGTTTTCCACCAATCACATCACTGATCAGATCTCAGTACCCTGCTCATTCACTCATTCCCTTCACCTGTGACTTGTTTGCTATTTACATTCACAGGTCGCCATTCCTGACACTCTGCCTTAGCCTGCCAACAGACTAATGCTGTGCTGTCTCATCAGAAACCGCACTGCTGACGCCTGCTACTCTCATTCTCTCTGGCCTTTTGCCTTTTGTTCGGTGAACTGTTTAAATAAACCATATTCGTTACACCTCGCTCGTGCACAGTGATGTTATATGTAGTGTAAAATCTAATAAGCAACTGTGCTGATCATGTATATGACCGAAGGAAAGTAGTAAATTTAGGAAAAGTACATTTTAGATGTTACAACCGTCCCTGGCATGTGTTACAACTGTCCCTGTACCCTGGGATGGTTGTAACAGTGGAGTGACTGTATTTAAATCAATTTTGGAACCTGTACATATTTCATAAACCCACTTAAATATATTGTTTCAGTAGACACATTGAAGTTCATAATACAGCAAATTGGCTATTCGTGTAAATGTAAATGGTTTTTTGAGTTATTGGAAAAATCACAAAAAGTGTTACAACTGTCCCTGGTCTCAGTGGCGCAAAAAGGGGGTATGCAGCGTATGCGACGCATAGGGGCGCTGCACTAGAGGGGGCGCCAAATCGATCAGATATAATACTTAATTTGTGTCCATCTTACCATCTTACGTTCGCCACCCCCCACCCCCCCCCCCCCCTCAACAACTTTCGGTCGGGGGGCGCCGATAGTATGTTTGCATACACCTCAGAAAGTAAGTAATTGCAACCCTGCCTGGTCTCCCCTACTGTCTACCATATTTAAACTCTTAAATCCCTTAGACTGATATGTTTTTCCATATTCATCTAACCCCAACATAAACCCGGTCAGTGGGACAGAAGGGAGCAAACTGAACACAACAAAATAGAACACAATACATGCACACAGACAGACACTCAGACTGGGAGAAGGTTCTGCATTATTCATGAATGGCTTTTAAGTGAAGAAAGTGACTACTAGCGTATAAATCAATTTTCAAGAGAAGCATCCATGTAACTAAGAACAAAGCATTGATCTCGTCCTAAAATAAGTCATGCCCCAGTCATGTTTATCATTACTAAGCAATTACAATGACCTAACAGAGGAAACAGCATTAGACTAACAACTTGGATATTACTAGAGAAGACACTACTAGTAACAAATCTAAAGAAAAGACAAGTCCTCGCCTCTCAAATCCTGGTGTCAGTGTCTTCTGGTGTCAGTGTCTTCTGAGCTAAGGCCACACTACTTCTTTCTCCACACAGAGTGTAACAGAGCCGGTGCGTTCAGGATAAACCCACAGGATCTCACCCAGTACTCATGACTAGAGCCAGTTTCCTAGCAGCACAGTGAAGGCTCTACAGACTGCTACTTTCCATATGGCTCCAGTGTACTGATTGGCTCCAGTTTTGCTGATTTTAGGTTCATTTTGTGCCTTAACAGGTTTTAATGAAGCAAAAAGGGTTTCAAAAAAAAGGAAAAGAAAGATCTTATAGCTCCCCTAGTAAATCTGGTTTAATCAGGTGCTAGAAAAGCTAAGGTTATGGGTTTGATGCTGATTGGCCAACAGACCCAAACACAAACACTCTTGATAATAATATAGGCCGAATATTGAAAATGTAACTGTAAATGTATTTGGTTGTATTAATTTACATCAAATCCACAACTGTGAATGCATGTACAACATAAAGAAATATCTGTACCTTTCTGGCTCGCGGTCGTCTCAGAATGCGAGGAGTAAAAGCCAATTCTATAAATACCCTGATTTTAAGGCCCTGGATGACTTCAATATCATCATTTCTAAACAATGTTCTTACTGTAAATAAAATCAGCTACAGAAATCCCTGCTTATTAGCAAGAGTTTGGCAAACTGTAGTACACTAGAGCATCCTTCAAATAACCTCATACAGAAGATACCATATGAAGGTAAAGATATATCTATGCAGTATGATATGCGTTCTGGTTATTATATGGTGGAATGGGAGCAGTTTTGTTCCTGTGTGTGCAACCAGCTTCTTTCAGCCCGACTGCTGAGAAATCCATATACAGGGTGCTAAGCAGAAGCTAAGCCTTGGGTGGCAGCCAGGGTGTGGAGCACTCTGAATCAAGCACTTCAGCATATATTAGTGCACCAAGACTACAGATTTGGGCAGCAGGGGATATTAATATTATTTTTCAGTATGTTATTTTCTGGAAAACATCTGACCCTTGTGTGTAATTCCTCCGTGAACCACACTATTAGGTTGTATTAGGTAAAACATTATCAGGATTTATACCATACAGGTTTGTGCTTTTGCAGGACAGAAGACATTGGTGGAGGGGGTACAGTTCTGGGTAGCCAGCCTAGCCCTTTTCAGATGGGACTGAAGTTTACATTCCTGCGGTACTGGGGTCATTTCTTCTATTAAAGATGACTGTATTTGTGCC
Organism: Brachyhypopomus gauderio; assembly: GCF_052324685.1. NCBI lineage: Eukaryota > Metazoa > Chordata > Actinopteri > Gymnotiformes > Hypopomidae > Brachyhypopomus > Brachyhypopomus gauderio. Next base: position 10,641,943 of record NC_135222.1, on the reverse strand, counting down.
ATGTCTGTGTTTTACATTAATGGCCAAACTGCCTGTCTGTCACCTAACTCAGGGCTGATCACTGGATCCAAATCTCAGTGATTATCCAAGCTGATACGGCTTCGTGTTGAAAAAAAAAAAAGATTTTTGACCACTGATACTACCGTATTTAGTCTCTAACAGCGGAGAACTAACAGAAAGTGTACTGAATCACGATGGATGGTAAATCTAGAGTAGCAAAGGGGGAAAAGTAAATAAGCGACATAAGAGATAAGCGATAAGGGGCGATTATAATCGCAGCTACAAGTAGGCTATAATCATTACTTACTAGATGTAACACTGCTAAACTAATATAAATGTAAACTTCTAATATAATAAAATAGACAAACGTCTTAAGGATAACGGATAAAAAAATAAACGATCAAAGCAACCTCAGAAAATACAACACATCTTTCATTACAAACGTCCCTGATAAAACAATTCAGATAGAATAGGGCTTAAGCGATAATCTGCCATTCGGTTACATTTCGATAGTAGGCTATAGATAAATAGCAAAATAAACAAATACCATAACTGCTCGGGTTTACTCGGAACAGTGCGATTTCTGCGCAGTCTACTCGGGCCTCTCAATATTCCAGCCGGTTATATTTTGACAATAACAATTTTGTTGTCTTTAAATAGTTTTGATGGTAGCCTAATATTCTTACTAACCATTATATTCTCTTATACGTATGACGTTTTCTTTGTAATTAGCCACTTGATTAATAATTAAATTAATATTCTAAGAATTATATCCATTTTAAAGCCCTTTCAAAGTTGTTTTTTTAGTCTCGGATGGTGCGGTCCACAAGGAAAGGCACGCCCATATGGTCTATATTTTGCAGAGCTGACAAACAACATAATCCCCAGGTTAGCCTGTATTTTCTAAACACTGATATTAGAAAGAATAAATCCTTATGACCGGTATCTTTCAACAAGCATCATCATCATCATCATCATCTCCGGTGCATTGGCAGCAGAGAGCGGCGACATCTGATGACCGGCGCGAGCCCTATGTCCCCATACAGTCACTAACAGAGACTAATGTAAACAAACACAGGTATTTTCAATAAAAACACTTACCTGAAAGTGGCGGGAGACTCAACCCGCAGTCCTCGGGAAGGTGGTGGAGACGGTAAGGGTTTTCGCTTTTCTCGATCCGCCATACCTTCCCTCTTTTCATTCATTTGCCACAGAAGCAGTTCCAGGGAAAGTGGTAGGGCGATGCTGCGATAAGCCGACGGGAGGGGCAGGTATCACCTACGCCGCCTTCCCTTCTAACCCAGCAGCTGTGCAGTCAGAAACGGTACACTTGATTCACACGGCCAAACAATGCAGTCATGAATCCAACAGATTGAAGTACTTACTCCACTGTTCCGCACACTACGTGTTGATGGACTTCCGCCTTATTCATGCATATTCATTAAACTGAAATGACACGTTTAATAAAATCTTTTTAAGGATGTTACTAGTAGCCCAAGAGGGTTTCACGTAGCTGGCTACTTATGCTGTTTAAAATACTTAATAACATGCTACTAAAACAACCTACACGCAAAATCAAGTGAAACCAACTCTTCAAATCACGGTTATCACAGAATCTTAATACGTATCAGTGGCAACTAACATTTTGTTCAGTGCAAAGCGTTTGTTTCCACTTTTAACCAGGTGCTTACTTTGTACTTGCTTCCTTCTGAGGTCTGGTCCTTCCGTCTTGCCTTTGTTTTGTATAAAATAGGTTTAAATGTGTGGTTTTGCCGTCCTGGTAACCACACTTACATCTAAATTTCCATTCATAGCCTGCTAACTGTGGCCCGCAGGTAACCAATGTGCCCAAAGGCAGCTTTGGTACAGTCCAGATGGGCGTTCCAAATTGAGGGTCCCCAGTTCTTCTTATTAAATACTGACACATTTATTTAATCATGAATACATCCTCGTACAGTGCTCTTCTGTAGCCAAGCTTCTCCTATTTATGGCCTGTATTGATTATCTTTATAAAACACAATTAAGATGAAATTTCTTTTAAGCTGTTGTATATATTATATACATGGTTATTGAGGATCATTATTATAAATGTGTGTAGAGTGTGTACACTGCAGCTCATAGGATAGGATACTGTGATGAACACAGAAACACAAAAACATAGATGACAAAAAAAAAAAAACAGGATTTATTGAATATTTAACCAATGACATTCACATATTTTGGCCAGATAACTCATGAGTGCCTTATAAAAGCCTAGATTTTCATAACAGGGTTTGCCAGGTATTGTTATGTAACACATAAAAAAATTTTTGATAAAAATGCCAAAATACCATTACGAGATATGATATTAACAAATCCTCTCCCAATGTGTTATGACCCTCTGTCATTGGTTCCTGTCCCAGCAGGAAGTGCAGTGTTATTAGAGGGGCAGCTGTTTCTGGACCCAACCGGGTACACCTGGATATGCCCACCATTACTGTGCCAGTGTGCAAAATTATCCAGCAGAATGGAGGTGTTGATTTTGACTTTTATGCAGACACACACACACACACACAAGCAAATGCATCCTAATTCTTTTTTCCACATAGGGCTTATTTCAATTAGTGGACTGTTTACAAGAATTGATTTCTCCACAGATAATAAAGCTGATTATAAATGTACATTTAGTAATAATACATAATAATCATTGTTAATAAGGTATAGGAAACACTCATCATCTGACTGGAAGTATGCTTTACCATTTTGTGGAGATATGGAACAGACTCTAATTATTGTTGTTAATGTGGCAATGGGAGTCCTGTTGTGCAGACTGCCCCACAAGGCCAGGAGGCATCAAGGATGAATCTACAATCTCATGCCACAGACCACATCACTCGTACTATAATGTCAAAGTGTGTTGTACTACAAAAAAACCCAAATGAAAAAATATTTAATTGCATAGATTATACAGCAGAAGAAAAGCCAGAAGTAATTTTGTAAAATATAAGTAAGTAGAATTCGACAACATAAACAGCATTAGTCAAAATATTTGCTGTTGGGTATCTTAAGAGTCAGAATATACAGCCAGATGTGTTAGAGGCGAATTATATTCTCTTTAAAGTGAATGTAAAAGTACATGTGCTGGAAATGCCATTATAAAATTATCCTTCATCCTGAAATGTGTAGTGTTCGAGTGGCCTGGTTTGTGGGTCTACACATGACGAACCTGAGAGTTCTATCACACACAGGTTGAACAGTTTATTTGTGTCCGTTAGAAACTAACAAGCCAACATGCCTGGTGGTCAGAGGAATTAGCAGAAATACTGGACCGTCTATGATTTATCAAGATTTCCTTGCTCCTATCAAAATAAAACCTGCTACTACCTACACAAACACAGACATGCATCACCACACAGTTCCAGTGTCATGGACACCATTTGGCTATAAAAACTATGAAACAGTCTAATTTAGTAATGAAATTAGAGTACTTCCATCCCATTCCCACGATGCAAAAATAAACTTGCCAAGCAAACCTGAGCAGGGGTTGGTCTCCTGCTTGTGTACTCTGGTTTCCTGTATGACTGTGAGGGTAACATGAATGAACAGAAATGCATTTTACTTGTAGTTCTGTGTTTTGACACATAGATCCTTAAGCTATAAAGAATTTTAGTTTAAAAATGTAAAAGTAGCTAATCTGTCACTTTTGTTTTTGGGTACTTTTGAGAATATGTGATTTATTGTTTTGGAATAATGACACTTTGTCCTTATTTGAGAACAAGTACTGGAACAATATGATACCAAAGCAATTAGCACAGTATACAAGAGATCTCATACATCATGTACTGACAAAAATGTAGAAACATTACTGAAATAGCCCAGATAGTTAAGAATAAACAACATCATAAACTTAATGCATTTTTTTAAAGGAACATGTTTTCTGGATTAGAAGTATTGCAGCAAAATCTTGCACTGTCAAACGATTCGAGCCAGTTAGCTCACTCCTGCCACCTAGTGATGATAAATATGAAATACTCATCTCTCTGCTGGGCTTAGACACACTGGAACAGGAATGCTGACCCCAAATCTCTTGAATTTCTTTATAAATACCCTGCTTGACAATGCTTTAATGCTGATGACTTAGACACCATGTGTATACATTGAAAAGGGGTCTGTCCACACTAAAAGCAGAAGTTTAAGATGTGTAAAAAAAAAACATAACACACAAAATTCAGTAAAAGGCTGCCAGAATTTAAATTGTGATGAGATGTGTGTAGTTGTAGCTATGTAGCTATTAACATTAAGTATAACTAATTAATATGAGTACTCACAGGAGCATTTTAATGATCAGAGAATAAATGCCAATGGAGAACGTGAACACACATTATTATGTTCAGTGGTAAATTTATGAAGCAACAAGTCATTGTCAGGACGTTTTAAAAAGCTGTTAAGCCATTCCAGGAAATAAATGGGGCAGCAGTTGACAGGTGGCTGGACTGCTGGTATCATGTCTCCTTATGCCTACCTACATGGTCAGTTAAGCAGTGGGATGTTTGTGCTATAATATATTTATAATACACTGTTGAGGCCATGCCAGTGGTGAACCCATAGAAATTTATTCTATAACTTTTTAAGGTTGGTTGTTAGTTTTCTGTGTCCCTACTGATTATTACCTCAATGTAAACGTGACAATGGTCCGCTCTGTCGAAGGACATTCGTTTTGTGTCTCAAAGCATAGCATTTCTACTGGCCATAATTCCGGAGAGGATTTTGACTCCCTCTCACATATACTATAAAGAATACCTACACAAAGAAAAAACCCACAACACACAAAAAAAATAATCATATAAATACCTCAAGTTATTTGATCTCACAGAGCGGAAAACACAAATTAGTCATACGTTCAAGACTAACAGAAACCTTACGGTCATCTGTAGTGTATACACTTCTTCAACTGCAGAGATGGTGCGAAATATGCCTGATCTCCTTCAAGGAGTCAAAACAACCCTGATCAAGAAGGTCAGCTGTACGGAGAGCTCAAACTCACAAGAAACTTCAGAGTGGGAAATCTACATCTGCTGAACTATCATACATCTACTGCCTGTCAAGGCCAGTGTGCTATCTTGTCTCGGCTCTAAAGTAAACAGCAGATGAGAAAGTCACTAATATAACACTTACAATGAAGCATGTTTCACAAATTAGATAATCACGTGAAAGTACTTAAAAGATTTAGTGTCCCACAATCACAGCTGTTCTCTACTCTGCTCCCTTATTTAATCTTTTAATCACATCTAAAGTCTAAAATAAACACTTAAGCATATGGCCCTGAAGTCCAAACTACAGTTCTTGCATCTTCTATATCTAACATGCATTAATGATCATTCTGAAACAAACCACAGCATGTTAAGCGTTTTGCTCAGTGGTGTTTCTTTGTAAAAGCTGAACAGTTAATAGTGCCAGAAAACATATTGTTCTTTCATTTACAATCTATTTGTCCAGTCTTAATTTTTCTCCAAATGGTACAACAAAGAATGTTTAAAAATGTCTTGTTCAAACTTCACATACCCGAGAGGACTTTCATCATGTACACACACACACACACACACAAGTACACACAGCCACTATATAAACTATGAACTTTTCCATAATAAAAATTGCATGTTCAAAAGATAATGTTCTTTCCCAAGTATCCCCAGTAATAAAGTTAATTTAAAACATCATCCCAGTAACATTGGTCTTCATATCCAGCTTCTGTCTGAAACTGATTTATACCCCTGAGTCTGCTTTACTCTGCTTCTCTTCGGTTAATGATGATGATGATGATTCCTCAGGAACCTGAATCTTTTTCATCTCCATGCCTTTGACCCATGTGTAGGCAAATGACCCAGTGAGAACCATCAGGTTACTGGTCCACCACAGCAGGCTCTTGCTAGTGGCATAGTATGCTACAGCCAGCACAGTCTGAGCACAGGCTTTAGCCGTGCCTGATACGTTGTGTGTTAACGGACTGGTGTACTTGATCTGGAGACCCGTTACATAGCCAATGGCAAAGCCAAACACACCACCTGCGATCATCATGCCCCAGAAATGCAAATTCCACAGACCACTGAACCCAGTCAAGCGGCCCAGCTCTCCGAAAACGAGGATGAGCGGTAGGAAAAGGACGCAGGCGTTGAGGTTGTTGTAGTAGGAGAGCTTCCAAATGCTTCCATCCACCACCGGCATCACCTTCTTTGTGTAGATGGCATTCAGGGAGACGCTGGCACTGGCGATAACTCCGAAAATGACTCCAGACCAGGAGAGGGAGCCTGCTACACCCTCCTGATCCACACCAAGCCAGAAACCTCCTGGGGAAGAAGAATCAGACAGGCTTACAGTTATGCTGATAAACTGATGCCCTTATAGTGCAGTGAATCATATTAAATGCAGAGTAATTCAACAAGCATGGATGTGGCAGACTTAGATATGAGTCCTGTGAGCACCTCTGACAACTTAATATACACAAAACACATTCTCCCACTGCATATTCTCAGAATTTCTAAGCAAAATTTTTATTCAACATTGTCCTCAACTCTTGCCCGTTTCTCTAAATTCTCCCATCCTAGCCATAGACCCGTTTCCTTGCAAAGTTCCTGTAGTTCACCTTGCCTCCCCTAGCTCGGCTCAGACATAATCTAGTAATAACTCACCTCCCTGGTGATGTGACCTTAATAATTACCTTCTATGAATCATCTAATTCAAGCCCCTTAATCACTGTGTCCTTTGACCCTAAAAAAATCACCTTGTGACTTGCCTGAACACATTTAAATTCCTCAACTGATCTTGCCAGCAGTCTCTCCTGCAACCCTCTCACATACCATGCCACTCTACTAAGATAGCATGACAATGAATATCCATTTCCTTACAGACTTATTCATGATCCTCTGTAGCTCTTTTTCTTCAGGCAAAAAAGCTTATCAATGCTACTATGCTTCTGGGTTTGACATTCATCCTTGCCTACCTAAGATTATCAATTAACTTCTTTGCAGGGCTCTTGCATTTTACATATACATTTTACATATTTTTAGTTGCTGATGTTGGGTGCAATGATTTCATTGTTGGGTTGCTGTTGATAGTTTAAAAACCACTTCAGTTGCTATTCCACAGCCCACACATGAAACGTAGAAAGTAAAACAACTTACCTAAAATGACTCCACAACACAGCAGTGCGTAAAAAGAAGTAGTTTGCTTGAGAATAAAGTAAGACAATATGACATTAAAAACCGTGCTAAGTGAGCGCCCGACAGTGTAGAAGGCGACTCCCACGTTCTTCAGGCACAAGTTGTTAAAGGTGATCATAGTGATAAATACGACAGACAGGGGTAAAACCTCTCGGGAAACTTTTAGGTCCAGTTTTATAGACGGGAAATCCACGACCCCTGGCCACAGTTTGGAGAAAATGTTCATAAGCCAACATAGACAGACGCTTATGACACACTGAAAGAACGTTACAAAAAGAGGGGCGTCCAGATCCTTGCTGTCCAGCAGATAGTTATTGAGGAACACCATGGTTATTGAAACAAACCAGTAGATCGTCACTACCAGCGCTATCTTTACAGCACGTAGGATAAATGGCTCCCCTTTTTTATCTTGGTCCATTGCATCTGCATCAGTCAGCGCCATTCTTAAAATCCTCGATCTCTTCAGCTGTGTCCTGTTCATTGTTAAAAGAGAGACAACAGAAAGGACAAGAAGCGTAAAGACCAACCGAAGGTCCTTAGAAATGTAACATTACGAAGTAACTACAGCCCACATCCAACATACCCGAAACCCGTATCAGTGAACTGATGACACAAAGGTGCGTTCAAGTAAAGCACAATCTGCGCAATCAAATGCATTCGTAAAATTATGACAATGATCGCAGTATTTATTTCCAGTAACCAACCATTTACATGTCGCCACCTAATAATAATATAGTAACGTCATATACGTTACAGTTGTTAAAATGTTTAGAAAGTACTTTAATAAAAGCCACACTGGGGGTTTTAAAAAGGACAATAAAGAAATGTGCGCAGCACAAACTGACATCTGCGTTACTTGAACGTACACTAAAACAGCGCATGACACTTTCCGGGTCTAGAAGCTTGATATCTTAAAGTGGTAGCCTATTAGCCTACTCATCGATATCACATTTCCCATTTTACACAAGTTACACAAAGCATACTACAACAATATAAAGAATAAAGGGAAAGGAAAGTTAAATAAAGCACGTTATATGAAGTCATATGACCTAGGCTATAGGCTTACATGTGTCGTGTTATTATTATAGTACAAAGAAAAACAACTGTAACTCAACTATGCTTCTACTATGAAGCAAGATTATTTCAAAGAGGTACAACTTGTCAGAAATAGGTAATTACCTTAATAAATTATTTACTCATCGATGGCGCGTGTTCCTGACCTATTCAACGGCAAAACGAGGAAGTATGTTTTCTTAACTCCTCCTTCAACCACTAGTCAGGTAGACGAACCTTATCACTATTAGAAATTGAATTTCCTAAATCGTCACGTGTAAAATACGCCACGTATGCAAAACGCTTTCTTTATCAAGGTGTACCACAGAAAAATATAAACATTATCTTGGTATCCGTGTTGGAAGGCCATGTAGAGTTAGTTAGAATCAGTTCTTAAAGGTTCTGAAACTGACGTAAGTAGTAGAATGCATAATAATAATAATTAAAAAATAGTAAAAATAAATAAAATCACCAGGGCCAGATGGAGGAGTTTGGTCCGCTGTGGCGACCTTTAATCGGGAATGGCAGAAAAAAGAAGACCAGGTCAATGACATCACAAGAAAAAAATGTAGGCCATCTGGAATGGAGACAGGTAGTTGACAAAAGGAAGTGTGTACAATGTAATGTGTCAGGTGTTATGTAATCACGCAGTGTAATGAAGACAATACTCCCCAGGGTGTGGCTCATCAGATCCACAATACAGAACCAGTGTTGGCTGGATATTCTTGCGTGACAGGCAGAGTTGCCAGGTTCACGGTTTTCACGCCAAATTGGGCTTGTTTGAAAATCCTGTCGCGGGTAAAAAAAATTCTGGGGTCGCGGGGTGCGGTTTTTTGGGCTACTTTTGAGTTGGGCTACCGCGGGAGTTACAAGTCAACACTAAGGGCGTACTCACACTAGGCACGGTTTGCTGGTTCCGTGCTGGGGCCCGGTTATCCCCCCTCCCCACTCCCCCTCCGGCCTGCACTCACATTGGCTTCAGCAACCCGGCCCGAGCACGCTTACGTCATCACAACGCCGCTTTATTTGGAAAAAAAGCTCGCTCGCACAACACTATGGAGTTCACGATTCTCTTTTTATTGTATTTTTGGAGTCGTTTTGGGAGTGCAGAAACACGGTGCAAGCACAGATTTATTGATAATTTAACACAACGATTGTCTGCTAATCGCTTTGCCGCTATGACTGTTTAACGTGAGCGTCGCATCACTGACGTCATGTTTGAGTTCCAGCGAAATGAACCAATCAGACGAGGCACCAAGCGGGCCCGGGCACGGATAGCGCTCACACTAGAAACGAACCGTGCCCGAGTCCACATGAATCGTGCCCTGGCCCACCTCTTCAAGCGGGCCCGGGCACGGTTGGAGCGCTCACACTAGCCAAACGAACCGTGCTTCGGCAGGCAACCGTGCCCGGGCCCGGATCACAGAGCCTAGTGTGAGTATGCCCTAAGAATCGATCGCGATATAATACTTAATTTGTCTCCATTTTACACTCACCCCCCGGTCAACAACTTTGGGCTAGTTTAGGCTTCTGAGGGGAGGGTTTTACACTGACTTTGTGCGGGATATTTTTGTAGGAACTGGCAACCCTGGTGACAGGCAGCTCTACCCAGTAGATACTAGGGGTGTGACGATACACTCAGCTCACGAGACACGATATTGGGTTCACGAGAACGAGACGAGATTTTAAGAAAACTAAAATAACAAATTATATGACTGGACAACAGACTTTTATTTAACCGAGTTGCACATGCATTTTGAAATGCTTTATTATAACTCTTAACATTAAGCATGGACTTTTAATAAACTTCTTCCGCTACAAATTGAAATTAAAATATAAAAATTTAATAAAAGTTCAAATAAAATATTTCCCCTTCTATCAAGCGCAAACAATATTACAGTGAGTCCCCGCTTAACGACGGGGTTAGAGACTGAAAAGTCCGTCGTAAAGCAGTTTTCGTCGTTAAACATGACCCTAAATTTAGATACGCTTTGATCGTAAATACAGTACAGATAAAAAACGAACAATGTTCTCGTGCGTACAGCGTGAGAAAGAGTGATCGTGTTGCCGAGAAGGGCTGCGGTGGAGGCTGCGCTGCCTCAGCTTATCGTACACAACACTCCACACAACTCCACTGTGCTGCCACTGCTCCTCCGTGCGAAATAAAAAAAGTCGGTCGTAACTCTGGTCCGTCGTTAACCAGATCCGCCGTTAAGCGGGGACTCACTGTATTATGTGCAAAACAAAAAGTTCTTCTCTATCAATACAGAGTGCAAATAGTGCAAACAGAGCCTGGCCAAGTATGTCACTGAATTTGCTGCAACTACACTGCCATGTTCATTTTTAATAATATTAGCATGTCCATATATTAGCATATTAACATCGCCACACTGCTCCCGAAATTCTTTGCTGTCTCAACTTGCCAAAGCGTGTCTTTCTGTCCCTGCTACCTCTGTTCAAGTAAGATGTGTTGATTTGAGTACTGAGCTGTGGTGGTGCTGTAAATGTCTCTGCATCGTGCTCGTATTAACCGCGGTGTATGGCATTATTTTCATACAATGTTTGCATATGGTCCGTGTCTTATCAGTCACTCTCTTGCCATTTATCATTTCCGGCGGGTATCCAAAATGCTGCCAAACAAACGATTTGAAAATGGCGGGTGCACCTTCAATAGTAATACCTGTATTTTCCGACGTCATTTTGGCTGCTTCCTAGATCACAAATCCCGCGAGACAGATATTTAACGCGACGAGAAATATCGCTGAGTTACATCTCGCAAGATCTCGTCACACCCCTACTAGAAACATAATGACATGAAAAACTATGCCTAATACAATCATAACAGTGCAGCACCCAGTACAACTACAGTGTCATGCCAATGGTATGGGATTCAAGTAATATCTACTTAGTACTAGTTCTGTGGTCAGAAATTAACTACTAGTAGCCTAGGCTGTGTGTGTAGTCCCCTGAAACAAACATAGGTGCCACATAAAGAATCCAGTGAATGATGTAGCTGATTCTGATAAAGTGGATTGTGGGTAGATGTTTTGAAGTTGCTTTTAAGAGGACACTATGTGTGTATTGGTGTACAACAAGTTGTCTTGGTTTTTTCATTAAAAAAATCATCTCTACAAATGTTAATATTTCAAATAATGATATGATTAAGAGCATTGGTGATATATGATGGCATGTGATACGTGAGGGCAGGGTAATAAAAGAACACCCAGAAACAGACCCAAAGAACACCCAGAAACAGCTTATGTCCCTTTGAACTGAGTAATGCACATACCTCAGTTACACATGTATTTGGAGTGCCTGGCAACTTACAATACCACATGTATTTTGTGTACAACCCCACAAATTGTAAAATGTTGATAACCCAGCCAGTTTCATGTGGACTGCCTACATCAGAAAACATGAGATAAAACAAGGCATTCAGTTTGCATGAAACACAACAGACATTTTCTAAAGGCCACCACACGTATGGGAGGGATAATTTCACTGAATTTCCATATTTGCTCCTTCCCCAAGAGGTTCAGCCTTCTAGCTTCAAAGTGGAGGGTTCAGAATGATTAGCCACACCCCTTGTTTTTCAGTTTACATGGCTTCTACATAGACAGACTCAACACATTTTTGTCAGACATTTCAAACATGATAGCCTCAGCTGTTGTGATAGAGGCATCCCTGTGCGGTTGTCTGGTTCATTACCAGAATACTGCTTCATCACCAGGCTACTAGCATGATCGGTGGGCAAACCTGCCAGTCTGCACTGATATTAGAGGAAATTTCAAAAGATCAGCAACCTTGCTGCAGGACTAGTTACATTTTGAAATACAAACCTCCAAAGGGGTAATGCAATATATACATATGTTAAGATGCAGAATTCTTATGCACAAATGAGCAATCATTGTATAAGTGTTGCCAGCTAGCTACCCAGACATTGGAATAGCCTACTACTAATGATTTTTGTTATGCTTGTTATTGCAAAAATTATCATAATCCACTGAAATAGCATTAAATTAAGATGATGTATATTTTTATATCTTCTTTGGTCACTTGCACAGCCATCTTACCAGTGAGTTGCAGAACATTCTGAAAAATATTCTATTAACTCTCTATTTGGAGTATGCCTCTGAAAAACGTCCAAAACTATCAAAAGACATGAATATTGACCTCCATAAAATGCCCCACATGCCATCACCCTTATTGATTTTGAAGCTGCTATACTCAAACACAGGCTGACATGTCTGCCGGACCAGTAAACAAGCTTCACATAAGCACACAAAGAAATAGCCAGCTCTTTCATTCATTATGCCCTGTCATGCATCATGCACTCTACAGTGGACAGATATTTCTAAGACATTTATGATAGTTTCATTTGGATTTTCTTGTCTGAACCACCAGAGGCTGAAATTTTATATGACTAGTGTTTTTTATGCTTGTTAAAACCAATCATTCAAAATGGCAGTGAAAAAGTAGACCCAGACAGCTACAAAATAGATATATTTCTTCAATTAAATGCCATGATGTGACTAGAAGGCAGTATCATGGAACACTCCATATTTGCTTCCCAAAGGGAATCTTACTGTAGAATCAAACTGTAAAGGACAACACAGTGTATCAGGTCCTCCATCATATCATGCTGTGTGACCTGCATCCAGGGATGCTATAACCTAATGTTATTACTTAATTTAGTCTCTGGTAATTTCAGCCAATAAGTTGTAGCTAAAATATGTTTTTATTTTCTCCCAATGGCCTGTCATTAATATTTGCCACACTACCTTTGAATTCCTGTTACTGAATACTGCAGAGACCGAGGGGCTGATCTTTCCATATTTTTTACAGAACCTTAGTCCATGCACTTTAAATTCTCTCATCCACATTTCTGGGGATTAACATATTTACCCCACTGTGTTATTTATTACAACTCTGTGCACATTCTGTGTGCTGCTCTGGATTTGCTCCTGCTTTGCCCATTTAAGATTTCAGACTGCCACTTCCTGGGCGTGATTTACATTGGTACAGGTTCCTCTGGTGTGCCCCATTTGTCTGCATGGCCAGTACTGCCATTGTAGAGCTGGTTTTTACTGCCTCTGTTGATGTTGTTGAAGTAACATATTCTAGCACTTCCTCTTCCTTTAAATCCTCCTCTTCCTTGTCATCTCATTAACACATTAAACGGAGGGATAGCTATACTTTCAGCTTTTCCACTTTCCTTCTTCTGATCTTTCTTCTGGCTATGTTTATGACCAGTCCATACTACTTACTCCCTGTACTTCTTTAGGCAGACTCTTTTTTAACAACACATAGAACAGTTTTAGTTTATGTTAATTTTGAAGGAGGATAGTTTAGAGTCTTGGCCTGAACACAAGTGACTTCACTCTGAGGTTGTGAATGAGGGTTTTATGGAGTGGAGGTATGTGTGATGTCTGTTGAGGCAGACTGGTGGAATGAGCGAAGGGCTGTGTTCATTATCTGACTGCTTATTGACTTATTGTTCTCTATGGTATAGCAGTGTCCTATGGTACTCAGGTTTGTTTAGATTTGATTTATTTTAATGAGAGAATAGAACCTGGTTCTCTATATACCTGTCTCTTAATTATAAAGATTTTGCTATTAGGTCACTACAGACCATCTGATTTCTATGTTCTTCTGGTATTTGTTCTGCTGACAGTTTTGTAAGTCGCTCTGGATAAGAGCGTCTGCTAAATGCTGTAAATGTAAATGTAAATGTAAATGACAGTTCAAGTCTATGTAATCTTAGTGCAGGTTCAGCAGTGCCCTAAGCAGCTAACAACACCTCTCATGCCGGCTATATCAGCTGTCCAGTGTCGGTCTATTTTTTCTTATATACTGTAATTTTAAAAAAGAAACTAATCTTGTTCAGGATGTTAGCAATAGGTTTCTATTTATTAGTGCTTCTGGTTGCCAGTGTTCAGTCCCACTCAAAATCCCTCAAAGTGCATTCTATCCAAAAGTGTCTCCTTTGTTTCCTGTTTCAGTCTCCTACTCATACTCACCTATCCCTTTGTTTTATGAATACTCTTCCTACGTCTACTTTATCAGCATCACAATACACAGCCTACAGGTGGGATTATGATCTAACATTCTATAGTTCTAGGAGTTATTAGTTCTGATGATAGTAGAATTTAATATGTTTAGTACTTGGTAGTATGTAATCAATATAAGATTCTCTTGTAACTACACTGCTCAAAAAATAAAGGGAACACTTAAACAATACAATGTAACTCCAAGTCAATCACATTGTGAAACCAACCTGTTTGGTTAGGAAGCAACACTGATTGTGAACCGCCTGCTGTTGTGCAAATGGAACAGACCACAGGTAGAAATGAGAGGCAATTAGCAAGATAACTCCTATAAAGCAGTGGTTCTGCCAGTGGTGACCACAGACATTTTCTCTGTTCTCATCCTTTCTGGCTGATGTTTTGGTCACTTTGGCATTTTGTCAGTTCTCTCACCATAGAGGCAGCACGAGGTGTTGTCAACCCACAGACGTTGCTCAGGTAGTGCAGCTCATCCAGGATGGCACATCAATGCGAGCTGTGGCAAGAAGGTTTGCTGTGTCTGTAAGCAGTGTCCAGAGCATGGAGCAGTACACCAGGAGACATAGAGGGGGCCGTAGGAGGGCAACAACCCAGCAGCAGGACCACAAACTTCTTCTTTGTGCAAGAAGGAACAGGAGGAGCAGTGCCAGAGCCCTGCAAAACAACCTCCAGCAGGTCACTAATATCCATGTTTCTGCTCAAACTGTCAGAAACAGCTCCATAAGGGTGGTATGAGGGCCCAACAAGTGGGGCTTGTGCTTACAGCCAACACTGTGCAGGGCGATTGACATTTGCCAGAGAACACCAAGATTGGCAGATTCGTCATTGCGCCCTGTGCTCTTCATGGATGAGAGCAGGTTCACACTGAGCACATGACAGAGTCTGGAGACACAGTGGAGATCATTCTGCTGCCTGCAACATCCTCCAGCATGACCGGCTTGGCAGTGAGTCAGTAATGGTGTGGGGAGGCACAGACCCCCATGTGCTAGCCAGAAGGACCCTGACTGCCATTAGGTACCGGGATGAGATCCTCAGACCGGTTGTGAGACCATATGCTGGTGCAGTGGGCCCTAGGTTCCTCCTGATGCATGACAGTGCTAGGCCTCATGTGGCTGAAGTGTGTCAGCAGTTCCTGTATGATGAAGGCATTAATGCTATGGACTGGCCTGCCTGTTCCCCAGACCTGCATCCAATCGAGCACATCTGGGACATCATCCATCAACACCACATTGCACCACAGACTGTCCAGGAGTTGACTGACGCTTTAATCCAGGTCTGGGAGGAGATTCCTTAGGAGAACATCCACCGCTTCATCAGTAGCATGCCCAGGTGTTCTAGGGAGGTCATACAGGCAAGTGAAGGCCACACACACTACTGAGCCTCATTCTAACATGTCTTGGGGAATTTCCACTGAAGTTGAATCAGCCTGTCACTTGATTTTCCACTTTGATTTTGAGTAGGATTCCAAATCCAGACCTCCATGGGATAATAATATTGTTTACATTGATCATTTTCGTTATTTTGTTCTCAATGCATTCCACTATGTAGTAAATAGAAATGTTCAACTGGAATATTTTATTAATTGAGATATAGGATGCTATTTTAGTGTTCCCTTTATTTTCTTGTGCAGTATATTACAGACCCATTAGGGTCTATTTCCTATCTAATGCTGTTACTAAATACTACATACACATGCATAAATGTAAATATATTTAATGTATCATTAATGCTAATACAGTTATTATGATTCCATGCATACTACAGACCCACAGAACAGTGAAACCATTTTGCTTCTTTTCATATAAATCTTCTGTTTTTCTCTACGTGCTGTGCTCTGGAGCGGTCTCCTTCTAAAATATAAATTAATAAATAATTAATACACAAAAAGTGTATAAGATACATTCTATAAAGTCATGTGATATCAGTTATAATAAAAATGTGTACATAGCTGGTATAACATCCCTGATAGCTACTAGCTCGCTATCTGCCACACATCTCATATGCGTTCTACGTGGCATAAAGTCTTTTTAACTTAGTATTTGATCGATAACTTGCAGTTTCCTCTAATTAAGTCTATTGTATGTTTTTTTTTCATACGGTTGATCAATCCGGGCTTAGCACAAGGTTGCACAACATCTTGTGAAATCTCCCCGTTACAAAGGTTTGTGCTGCAACAAATGTACAGTAGGTGGCAGTAGGTTTCTTGTTGCAGTATATGCTGTAACCATAAAAGAGAAGGAACATCAACAACAATAAAAAAAATTGGTTCACTCCTTCGTAAAGTCTCCTTTTTACATTAATAAAATGGCTACAACAATCAGTACTCAACGAGGACAGGTTAGTAAGCTATGCTTGAAATGTTCCCAAACCAGAGCTAGAGCTCTATATCCAAGAGTCTGCTTATTTGTATGTGTGGAGACTAGCTAGATAGCTAACTAATTTAGCCCGCTTAGCTACCCAGTATAAAAATGACCATTTCGGACCAGTCAGACTAACAGCGAGATATCGAATTATAACACTCTCTCTAGCTCGCAAACTGTCACGATGACTTCTGTCGCGAACGTGAAGACTTCACTCACACCATTTGTCGTTCGCTAGTTCGTCGTCTTTATAGCAAATCTCCCTCATCATGCTCTTCCGCGTTTAACAAAGCTAAATAGCTCAAATTTTTTAAAATCTGGCTGCGTGACACTTGGCTAAATTGCTAAGTTAGTGCCGTACCCGACGTCCGGAGACTCGGTTTTAGTAATTAGCTACATAGCTAGCCAGTTAATATATTTAACTTGGGCACTGAAACCGAACTCTATTTAAGCCTAAGATTAACTGCTGTGTACGTCAATAGCTATTATATCGCCCTGTTGCTCACACAAAAATCTGTTCCTGTCAGATACTACACAGATTCTGTTTGGTTTTTGGTATAATACCTCAACGAAAGTTAATTTATATTACATGTCATGGGCGGTGCCAAAGAGACGTGTTTGAATCTGATATAGGTCTGAAATAGGTCTTAGTTGCTTGTCTGT
The DNA here is from genome assembly GCF_052324685.1 of Brachyhypopomus gauderio. Taxonomy (NCBI): domain Eukaryota; kingdom Metazoa; phylum Chordata; class Actinopteri; order Gymnotiformes; family Hypopomidae; genus Brachyhypopomus; species Brachyhypopomus gauderio. Next base: position 10,624,606 of record NC_135222.1, on the reverse strand, counting down.
ATTTGTTGGCCTAAGGGACGAGGTAGTAGAAACAAACAGTACTCTGAATTTCCATATTTTAATATGAATATCTTAATGAGCGAGTCTTCCTCACTTCCTGTGTTCAGGTGTACATTGGTGAGTTGCCCCAGGACTTCCTGAGGATCACTCCCACCCAGCAACAGCAGCAGGTGCAGATGGATGCTCAGGCAGCACAGCAGCTGCAGTATGGAGGATCTATTGGAACAGTTGGAAGACTGAGTATCACTGTGGTCCAGGTACATCAACTGTTATACAAACAGTACATCTGAGTACTCAATAACACTAATTTAATAGTGGGGGGGGGAAGGGGTTATAGTTCAAGATTTGACTGCCCTTTGTTCTCATTTCTAGTGTAGATCAGACGTTTTCCACAGTGATTCAAACGTGCGTGCTCTATAAATCAAATTTGTGATGGAAATTAGTTTTATTAGTATTCAACTCCATTTTTAAAACTTAGACTGTAAATTATGCCATTAAAAATGTGTACTAATTGCCTGAAGCCATACATACGTGCAACCTTAGTAATGCATCGATTTTCTTGTGGCAGTATCAAATTTTATTTGTATAGCGCTTTTCACAACACATGTTGTCACAAAGCAGTATGTTGTTTGTTGTTCACATGTTTATTGTTTGCTACTGTGACGGGCAGGGGTGAGCAACTAAAAAGGAAGCGATCACGCCAAGTCTCAGGGAAATAGGATGGTTTAATAGAAAGTGTGCAAACCAAAAACCCGTGCATTGTTCCAAATGTAGGAAATAATAACCAGCAGTCAACTGGTACAAAGACAAGACATATATAGACGAACAAACGAGCCTCAGGTTAGACGGATCACGGGTCCCGCCCACCTGAGGGACGAACATCACGTGACCAAAAACAGGACATCTGCCGCTGTAAACGGGGGCGACCGGCAGGGGCCCCCCCACAACGTGACAGCTACATTTTAAATAACATGTATTCAGTCTGTTTGAAAAGGGCAGATGACAAGTAAGACCTTTGATAAACTAAGCATAACATACCTGTATTTTTTCAATTGTTTACCAGGCAAAGCTTGCCAAGAACTATGGCATGACACGCATGGACCCTTACTGCAGGATTCGGCTAGGGTATGCTGTGTATGAGACCCCCACTGCTCACAATGGAGCAAAGAATCCCCGATGGAACAAAATTATCCAGTGTACTGTCCCGCCAGGGGTGGATTCCTTCTACCTGGAGATTTTTGATGAGGTTAGAGTCCATATAAACAGCTAAACTGAATACAGAGCATATGTTTTTACACAGGCCTCCACCATGCCTTTGCAACAAGAAATGTAAGAAAATAGCAACTTGGAAAGTAAACCAAGCTGTGGTGTTTGGTTTTCAGAGGGCGTTTTCCATGGACGACCGCATTGCATGGACACATGTGACCATTCCAGAGAGCTTGAGGGAGGGGAACGTGGTGGACGAGTGGTTTAGCCTTAGTGGCAGACAGGGCGATGATAAGGAGGGCATGATCAATCTTGTCATGTCCTACACTGTGAGTTGGAGCTTCAGCTTATCCTCACACATGCACTGAAAGATACACCCCTGACAAAGTGCTGTTCACTTGCACAGCTTGTACTTAAAGTTTCTGAAAACATGACCTTGTAAAATAACGTGTAATTTTATGCTGAGTAAAGAGTAACACTTATTAAGAGAAATAATAATATTAATAGCTACCAAGAAAGAGAAAAATTATCTTTTATGCTCAAAAGATCGAGGATGATGTGGCTTACCTCCAGTCTCTTGTTTTTCTGTTCTCTTTTGGTCCTTCTATGGACAAAGTCTATGCCAGCAGGGATGATGATGGCATCACAGCCTGTGGTTCTAATGCCTACCGTATACCAACAGGGTCTTGGCTATGTGCCTATTGCAGGTGTGTATATTATCTCAATGCACATTGTATTCACTTTATTCATGCTGTACTTATGTATAATAATTGTAATGTACATGGGTTATAACATTGCAGAGTAAGTTCAAACACTTAAGCAACAGCCAAATTCTACTCTACTCTAGTTAGCATGGTTGTCCATTGTAAGGCAGTCAGCCTCCAAAGGTCAAACACAACACACGGTCACAATGTTGAGTCCACAACATGCAATCAGGGAGGGAAATTTGGTTGAACCAATGGACAACAGGGGGGGAAACTACAGAGACAAACGGACAGCTGCCAAATTTGCACAGTTCACCAAGGAAAATAAGGGAGGGCAGCTTGGTGGTCTTCAGCTCACAGTCCAGTTCAGTGGGATTTGGTGGGTCATGCTGGACAGCTACCAGTTCATCAGCTGTGCATGATCAAGTTGAGAAGGTGGGAGGAGTGGGAAGCTAGATGGCTGGCTTTGTGGCTGTGTTTGATTTTGCACTAGAAATCAGACGATGAATGTTGGAGGAGAGTAAAATTAGGTGGATCTAGGTTGCATGTTCTACAATTAGTTTGATGAATTGGCTTAATAGTAGACATGGTAAGTAAGTAAATGTGCATTGACGTGAGTAGGTAGAGAATTGATGAGACCCTGAAGTCAAACTTCAGAGAATCATATTGGAGCTTAAAATTTAAACTCAAGGGCCAAGATGGTAAATATTTGCATGCCATGATTGAAGTACAGCTAACAAGTAGCCATTGTGCAAACAAATGGGAATCCATACCCAGAACATGCAAGACAGATCGCTATGTTGGCAGCCAGTCTAGCTGAGCAGTAAGAACATCGCACCAACCCAATCAAGTCGGCACCAGTACTGCAGTTCATGGTGGCAGGGGGTGGTAGCATGGTGGCAGTAATTGCTGGTAGACTGGTAGCACTTTTTCATTGGCACGGTGCCAAAATCCCCAACAGTGCTGCGCCTTCACAGGCTTTCAGCCAGAAAAATTGGTACCATTCTGGCCCCATAATGTTGCTGGTCTAGAACCCATGAGCCTGTGACGCAAGTCAAAGTCAATTTTTTTTAAATATAGCACTTGTTACAACACACGTCACAGAGCAGCTTTGGCATGTGTAACCCAGGTTATAAACCAGGATACCATATTTTAATTTGAAAGCTGTTATTAAATATTCTAATTTAATTAAGAAATAGTTTTCCAGATATGAATACAAAAATTACAAAAAAATAATTTTTATTTGTTTTATTTTGTAAATTTCCTATTGGTTTACTCTGAATCCAGCCAGCCAATCAGGTGGCGGCTTGGACAGAAGGGGAGGGTTTGTTCCCGCTGACAGAGATTTCAGTTCTTTTTGCATCCTGCCAGCAGACGAGACTGAGGGTTCTCCTGCTGCAAAACAGATAAAAACTATTTAAAAATTTAAAAATATTTAAAAACGTACGACACTTTTGTACTGTCAGATTTTTTTCTTTTGATTGGATGATTACATTTGGACCAATCCATTGATAGCGAGTCTCCCAGACTCTAACCTAGAGGGTTTTCTACATTCCATGGACAACCATTGAACTGAAACTTGATTCCTTGAGTTGAACTCTAGATATCAACAAGAACTGGTAGGAGGAACACTTACCTTGCAAACTCCATGGACTACATAGTTCCATCAACTGTGGGATTAAAAGAGAAGGACATTAACACAAAGACACGCATTGAATTTACATTGGTCTAATCACGTTGAATATTTTGATTTATTTGTTTTCTACCCAGACTAGACATAGTCCTTTCTAATATTCTTGTTTTGTGTTTTGTTTGTTTACTTACCATTTGTAAATAAATTGTGAATGCCTTTTCAAATGCCCAATAGTGCCAAATAATGTTCTTGAGTTGCTGGTTGCTGAGCTCCGTAGCAATCTTGGTAGTCTTCTGGTTGGCCCATGTGTATACCAGTTTAACGTACACATATTCTGTCCGCATATCTAAACGCTGATTATTTATATACTTACCTGTTATTATATTTTTACTATAGCCGTTGAGTATATATTTATTTTACATATATATAGATATATTTATTGCTTATGTACGTTACACATGGGTCCAGATCCCGAATGAGCAAGCCAGGGGAGAGTGGCAAGGACAAAACTCCCTAGGCAGGGAAGACTCCCTAGGCAGGGAAGAAACCTTGGGAGGACCAAGACTTAAAAGGGAACCCATCCTCCATTGGGCAGCCCAGCTAGTAGAAGTCCATGTTTATAGTTCTAACAAGCAAACAAAGGGTAAGGTCCTAGTATCACCGCGTGAAGTTGTTTACTCACCTTGCCACCATTTACAACTAAAAGCACAAGAATCACAGCAAATCTAGCAGTAATCTGAATCATCAGTGGTTTGCAGTTGAAACAAAGGCATTACTTGAGGTATGGCCATGTAATTTATACATGGTGATGGAACATCCATATCCACACGCACAATCGTCTTCACTTTGTTGGTGGAACAATGGTATGGATGTGATTCAGATAAGAGTTGGAGCATCTCAAGCAAGAACAAACCCCAATGATTGGACTTGGCATGTGTAGTTGATCTATCATTCCAAATAATAGTGGCAGAGACGGTGAGTAGTATTTTCATGAGTAAGCAAGATGGGCACAGGACAGTGAAAAACAGTAGTAGAAAAAATACTCCGTGTATGCATAGTGTTCTCTCATCAGATGTAATGGAATAACCCACACTAGTATAATGCAAGATTATGACTCTTCAGTCCCTCATCTTTCCTGCCTGTAATGTCTGTTACAGGTGTGCCAGGTGTCTATAACCAGGGTGTGGTGCCCATGGGGATGCCAGCCGTTCCTACTGCCATTCCTCACAGTGCCCCCTGTAGTGAGGAGGATCTAAAGGCCCTACACGACATGTTCCCCAACCTTGATAAAGAAGTGATCCGCACTGTATTGGAGGCTCAACAGGGTAACAAGGACGCTGCCATTAACTCCCTTTTGCAGATGGCTGAGGAGGTGTAATCCCATGGCTGTCCCAGACTGTAGAGAGCTAGAAACCCAACTGTTGTCCACCATACCACCATCATCCCAGAAACATGTGCTCTAATCCACCTGTTGTACTCTACAATTCCTAAAATACATCCGTAGTCCAAAGAGTGGATGGTATGTTTCCCTGAGTGTGATTATATATCATAATGAAAAGAGCAACTTGCATATTTTCTTTGCTATTAGTGAGAAGGTTTGGGGTTTCTTTGTTTTGGCCGTACATGTCTGTGACTGTGGCCATGCTTTCTCTGAACCCTCCTGTCTGTTCTGTATATGTGTATTAGGGTAAACCCGTGTTTCCTTTGTGTTTCAAATGTGCTTTTATCTGTATAATTATAGCTCATATATATATATATATACACACACACACACACACACACACCGGTGTATAATATAGATAGATAGAGCTATCTATCGATATAAATATATATTTAAAGGATTCTAATTTATTTTGATTAAACTTATATTTAGCTGTCAGATTTTAGAGATGGCATGGGTAATGGGAGATGTTTAAATTTAAGATGATTAAGCCGACAATGATTTAAAGGTTAAATGTTTAAACTTTTTTTCAGTTAACTAAATGGCCATTATATTATATGCTGCTTGTTCTCCTTTAAAATTGCTTTAGCTAAAGGTCTGTATCTGTGTATTGCTCTACCTAGATGCACTACTCTGCTGTATACACCCTCTGACAAATTAGTTAGTGTTTGTAATTAAACTTAAGACAAGTGTAAACACTTCTTTCAAGTTTGTAAACAAGCACCCGATCCTGTACTCAACAGAAATTTCAGCTTAACCTGTCACACTTCCAAATGGTTCACAGCATCATCTGAAATGTTCAGAGTGCTCATTTAATCTATCTCTGTTTTGAGTGGGTTAGGGAGGATGAGGAACTGCAGGCAGTGGCCTGGCCAGAGTTAGCCAGAGTTCACCTAGTGAGGTGGGTGAGGTGACCTAGACCAGACCTAACAAGTGACATTCAAGCTGGATTTAAGTGAGGTGGTTTAATTTAAGGCAGTCTGAGCTCAACTGTGAGATAAGCCCACTGCTACCTTAATTCTGGAGGAGTTAGCTAGTGCTTACTTATATATAATATGCCATTTGGAAATCCTGAATTTTATTTGTATATCTGCTTTTATTGGCCAACATCTGGTCAGCATTTCCCCAAACTAACATCCAGGCATACAAACCAGTCACTCTTTAGTGTTAATGTTGCTTGTGGTGCTCATTGTCAAAGTACATTTATCATATTTCATGGATTGTTTACAAATGTGAAAGTGACATATTGCAGAATGCCAAAGGTGTTACAAAATGTATGGACGTGTGAAGAAAACAAAATATATAGGAAAGGTCCATGTGATTTCTTTAAAATGTTTATTTTAAATAAGGATTTTTATTTCATAAATGATGCCATATTCTTTGGACGTTGTCATGTAAGATGGGGAAAAAAAAACTGTGGCTCTGAAATGCAACTAACTGCACACATCTTATGTCCAAAGAGGTAGCCTTGGCCATATTAATGAATAACAATGCAAATACTGTTTTGATATTTCTCTCTCACACACTCATATATGCACCATTATTATTTTTACAAGTAATTTTTATTAATTGGATTGTAGTCCCGCTACATTAAACTTTAAAGGTAATATGAATGGATATAACTAATAATGCAACTGTATTCTCACTGAAAAGAAGCATTGCAGTATGGGACATTTAGAGCTCTTTACTATTTTGCTAATGTCACATGTAATTGTCCTTAACCTTGGGTTGCTAAGTGGTCAAATCAATGCAAGGGCCCGGTGCCTCTAGTTTTGGTTGTTACTCACTTTGTCTAAGTATGGACTGCACTGCTTTTTCATCAGGCTATATTAGACCATAAGCTAAATTTGGACCTATTTTACAACTCCTGATAGTTATGCACTTGCATTAAACTGTAATTCTGTAACGGTGGCTGGTGTAAGAGAAAAGTTGGTAAGCTGTTCAGCACTTTACGCTTTCAGCGCCGAAATGAACAGTTTTACTTCTCTACGTTTCTGTTGAACAGTACACATGAGAATGAATAAAATAAACCACTCAAAGGTGTGTTGTGCCTGTGTAAGCATGCAATCAACGTTGTAGAAGTTCATCTCTTTACATCATTTAGGTATAAGGATGTCTTTGCAGAGACATTTTGTGTCTTTCTTCATAATCAATTACATGCATTTTAAGTAATGAGGTCATTGGCCCTTGTAATCTTTAAGTATAGTGCTGTTAATGTTTATAAATGAAAATTTGTTTTAATAGAAAGTACAGTACCAAACATGCTTTAAACTGCAGTAGTTTTATTGTGAACTAAAGGACAAGAATAAAGTTACAAGCTCATTTACAACATGAAAGCCATCTGAAAGAGCTCTAACAATGCTTTAATACATTACCAAAAATTATAATAAAATATTTTCTTCATTTCACCACTATTGCATGCACTTTCAGTGAAAGATTAATAAGCACACAGCAAGTCTAAAGAAAATCTAGGAAATGCAAGTCTTCAAAATGATAGTAATGTCTGCCATCGATACAAATTAGCAGATTTCTTTAGTCGCCCCAAGTGTACTCGGAGCCCGCTCAGTTATTTCCCTTCTTGAACTTTTCAGAGCATCTTTGCACTGTGCAGCCACATGATTCAATGTAGGTATATGTGTATTTAGTCTTTGAGCCATTGGGGCAAGTCATTTCCACTTCCTTCTGACTTGTGCTCTGCTCTTGACAGCAAGAGCAAGAGTGCATAAGAGAATTGGCCTCTGCAGAGTACCTGTAACAAGACATCACATGTGGCTCAATCAAAAAATAAAGTGACTTTATATTGCACCCTCAAAGCTAATAGGGGTTGATTCTTAATATGAGCTTTGGTGATGCAGTCTGAAGTCACTATTCTTTGCCCTCGTCATCCTTATTTGCCCTCCAATGCATATGCTGTTGACCTCTTGTATATGAATTAAATCCTGAATTTATTGTGCTTAACATGGCAGGTCTACATCTTTTTTGGATGACAGCACTGGGCACATCTGATCAATGTTTCCATACTCACATGGAGGAAGTTTCACAGGAGCCTGCACAGGAAGTGATTTCCACAGGCACAGTGCTAGTGCAACCCTTGCTAACCAGAACATTGGTGTTCGTCTGAATTTTACATTCACTTGGTGGGACATCTGGAGGACAATACAAAAGAACATTAGTCTTTCACAATTTAGTCTCAATACCAAGTGATGAGTTAAAATGCCCAGCCTGCTTTCTTTAAAAAAATATGTTTGCTGCTACCATTTCTTCCATAAATATGATTCTTTGTGTGTTTGTGTGACTAAACAGTGGTTTAGTATTCGGATAATTCTGTCAGGAACTTTTCTTCAGATTACTCACGGCATTCATAGCTCATGCAGCATCCATCTGATGTGTTGACAAGAACTTCTCCAGGCTTGTCACATGCAGGGATGGATGCAGTGGGACAGGCAACAGGCCAACACTGGACACTCAGACTGTCCTTGTTACACTCACACATTTGGCATCCATTCTGCCATACTTCATTTGGCTAAAAGGGCAGTAAAAAATGTCAAGCTTCTTTGTAGCATGTCTCACAGTGTTAGCATATTGTTATAAAAAGTACATAGTAATGAAAATGTTACAATAGGTTTACAGAAAAGCCACAGCAAATATGGTGATCAAAGTGCAAGAATGCTCACCATTTTTGGGCTCCCATCAGGGCCTGTGCAAGCTAGAAGACAGAGACAAACACCTTTTACAATTGTGGAAAATATGGAAACTGGCACCCCAGCGAATTCAAGAACTATGAACTCAAACTCTGTCATCTTGCAAAGCTACAGGAGTATTACCGCAGGATGTGACGCAGACATCGGAGTTTGTGCTGAATAAGGTTGTTCCTGGCTGACAGAAGCATCCCTCATGTATGCCTGAGTTGTTGGTCTGAATTAGGTCCTGGTATTGGCTATTATACCTGAAACAATAAAAAACAAACTTTAAAAAGCTTCTTTAAGAGTATGTATAATCCAATAACAATCAATGCTGAAAGAGGTTTATAGGGAAAAATAAACACAGCCGAAGCAGAATGATCAAGCGTTAATATATGTTCTATTTGGAGGGGGTGGACAAAGACATTACTGTGCATTGCACGTTGGTTGCACATCTGGTCCGCAGGCTTGGTAGACCTTAGAGGGAGGACATTTAAACTCTGTAAAAAAAAAAAAAACAGTAATGATTATCAATGGTACAATGATAATCACTAACAATCACTGTAAACAAACTGTATGTGGCATGGAATGACATTTCAATATGTTTTTGTAGTTTTGCTTTGATATCTAATGATCATTTGACACCTTCAGAATTAGTGCTAATAAAGGTGTTACAAATAAGATGCCAGATAATGGACTTCTGGGATGCAGAGAGATGCCTGTTATCCCCTCACCACATATCCCATTTGTTGAACTCCTCCAGTCTACACAGAAGCCCTTGTTAGCACATGCTGATGCATAGGCCTCCACACTGGTGCAACCTGGACAATCATTTTCCCTGCAGCCTTCAACATAAGGCTCTGGAGGTATGGCATTACGGCACTCGTCAAATACTCTAAAATGGAAACAAAGATGTTTTAAAGAAGTGGCTCAAACACATGGCATGCTTGGTGTAGCATAGTGCTTAACAACACTTGCTCTAAAGTCTAGGGCAGTCATGGTCCTGTGGTAGGGAACTGGTCTTGTGACTGGAGGGTCGTGGGTTCGATTCCCAGGCCTGAGGCCATGACTGAGGTGCCTTTGAGCAAGGCACTTAACCCCTACTGCTACCCGGGCGCCGGGCTAGGGCTGCCCACCGCTCTGGGCATGTGTGCACCACAGCCCCCTAAGTAATGACTAGTGTGTGTTTGTGTGTGTGTTCTAATTGCACAGATGGGTAAATGTGGAGGACAAATTTCGATTGGGGTGTAAATTCACAATTGACAAATAAGGCACATTTCATTTCATTTCAAAGTGTGTATCTGGGCTTTAATCACCCATTTTGGCCAGTGAGCCAGGGTATACCAGTAAGAGTTGTTGTGAAAGAATCCTAACTGTAACGCAAGGAATAAATGAAACAAATGTTGAGGTGGGCAGAGTAGCGGCTATTTTCTTATCATCACAAGACACCTATTATCTACAATGACGAACGGGGAATGTAGACAACACACTTAAATAAACTAACACTAACAAAACACAAGTGAAACATATCACAACGACAAGACAATAGGTGCGACCAATAACACAAGCAACACAGAAGAATACCCAACAAGACACACGGAAAAGGACCATATACAGACGTGATTGAAATTGTAAGTTGCTCTGTAAAAGAATACTTGAAGTAAAATAAATATAACATGGCTGTAATAATGAAACAAGGAGTTACAGATGCATGCTATCCAATTGTAGAGTATCACAGTTACAAAGACAATAAAGTAGGATAGCAATATAACAGTAACATATTTAACAGTAACATTTTTTGTGACCTCATTTTTGTTACTCACGGGCTGTAGATGAGCTCACAGACTGATGATGTGCATGGGGAGGGTGTGCTCTTGGGGTATGCAGTTGTTGGAGTGGGGGTGGTGGTTTGTATACATGGTTTACTAGAATCCTGCCAGTTGGGAGCTGTTTGGGAGCAGGGCGCAGTCTGACCAGAGGGTGACTGGCAGTCATTTTCTTGGTTATTATCACATGTACCTGGGCAAAATAATGAATTATTAAAACTATGTTTTCTGATGATTTGTCACATGGTGAATATAACATTTACATTCCCAATAATAGATTTTAATTTGACTAAGCATAAATGAGAGAATTTACTCACCACACAAACCCTCAGTTTGCTTGTAGAACAGTGAGAATGGTAAGTCAATGTTAAATGAGGAGCCAGTGTAAGTAACTTGAGCCTGAATCTGTGAAATTGTCACTGTGACTTTCATTCCTGTACTTGTGATGATGAAATCGCTATTTTGGAATGCAGGATAGATTTGCTTGTTATCCACCATAACCTGTGTTTTTGAAAAACATGTAATCAAATAAGATTCATGATAATATAATGATATAAATTGCAGTTGGTGGAAGTGTCCCTGGGAATAAAACATTTCTTGAAATTGGAACAAAATTACTATTTCTAGGGACTGATTCCCCAGACATGATTTAAACCTACTGCATGGCAAATTAGGAAAATGTATAGAGACAAGACTTATTTACCACATTGGTTACACCACTCGTAGTCATTTTTTGGGTCAGAATAACCTCTTGAGAGTTGTATGTAATGATTAGACTCTGTGGATTGTCAAGGACTATTTTCAACTTTGCACTGAGAACCAAAATGTATGAGCAGCTATCACTGAATGTGTAATCATGCCCATCAAATGTTACATAATGAGAGCCATCCCATCCAGTACAAGTACCTGCAGAAACACATATGGTATATGCATATCAATTAAATATGAATAATACTTGACACACATATGACATAAGAATATACATATGCTACGTAAAAGTTAGTAACTTACATTCACATTCATATTTGTAGCAGCAGCCAGAATCATCAAATATTTTTTTGGGGGTTCGGCCATTTTCACAGTTTGCAGGTCCAGCTGGTCCACAAGTGGGTAGTGTGTAGGTAACTTTGCCATCAGTACATGTGGCTGTAGTGCAGTTGTCCAATTGCCAGGATTCACCATTCTGTCATTTTAAAATAAAAATGAGGAGTAGCAAATAAAACTGTAATTTCTGTAAAGTACATTTTTATATTTATTTGAAAATAAAGATTGAACACTGGAGTACCTTTCTTGGTGGATTAAAACTGGCACAGTCAGGGCTGACAGATGTAGGCAGTGATGTTGAGGCTGTGCTTTCAGATCTTGTGGTGCTAGGTTCAGTGGTGGATGTGTGAGGGGATGGTGTTGTTGCACAACTATGTGATGTCTTTTCAATAACACACACCTCACTGCAGTATGCACTAAAGCACCACCCAGAGCCATCTGATACATTATAAATTATTTCTCCTAAAATAAAAAAGCATATACATATACATTTGTGTGTGTTTACAGATAGATAGTACCACTGTATGCAAACAACTTTGAAAAAATAAATGATTAAGTGTAAGTTTTACCTGGCAGAAACTCTGTGTCATTTACGAGGCAACAGAAACTATGAATTGGTAATGTCACAGTGATATTAGCAAGTGTTTGAGTTATAGGTGCGATAGAAGTCCCCTCTGTTTCGGTTGTAAGTGCAGAACTTGTTGATGTAACTATCACTTGCGGCTCAGTTTTTGAAGGTAACGTACTACCGATTATAATAAGTTCATGGGTTGTTTCAGCACTTCTTGTTGCAGCAGTGGTTTCTGATGGTGGTGCTTGTGTTTCTGATGTTGAGGATGAAAATTCAGGAGATATTGTAGTAGATGTTGTGCTGGTGGAAGGCTGAGAAGTGGATACTTCTGGTGTCTCAGATGAAACACCTGGTGTAGACCCTGTACTGGGAGAAGATGATTCAGTTGGTCCTGGGGGAGTTGTGGCTGGCCTAGTAGTACCAGTAGTAGCTGAGGTTTCAGCAATTGTTGCTGCAGCAGTGGTCTCTGTTGGTGGTTTTTCTACTGTAGTGGATGAAGCTCCAGCTGTTGTTTCTGGTATTACAGTAGATTTGGTGATGGTGGAAGACTGACCAGAAGTTCCTGTTGGAGTCTGGGTTGTTGATTTTTCAGGCGCAGTGCTTGACTGTGTAGTTTGTCCTACAGATTGGCTGGTCTCTGCGGCAGCAGGACTTGTGGCTTTCGTTTCAGGCAGTACAGTCGTAGTAGATGATACACCACTTGTCTCAGGACGTGGTGTTGTCGCTGTCACAGTTGATGGTTGGGAGCTTGTGGAACCACCTGGTGTAGACCCTGTAGTGGGAGAAGATGATTCAGTTGGTCCTGAGGGAGTTGTGGCTGGCACAGTAGTACCAGTAGTGGCTACGGTTGTTGCTGCAGCAGTGGTCTCTGTTGGTGGTTTTTCTACTGTAGTGGATGAAGCTCCAGCTGTTGTTTCTGGTATTACAGTAGATTTGGTGATGGTGGAAGACTGACCAGAAGTTCCTGTTGGAGTCTGGGTTGTTGATTTTTCAGGCGCAGTGCTTGACTGTGTAGTTTGTCCTACAGATTGGCTGGTCTCTGCGGCAGCAGGACTTGTGGCTTTCGTTTCAGGCAGTACAGTCGTAGTAGATGATACACCACTTGTCTCAGGACGTGGTGTTGTCGCTGTCACAGTTGATGGTTGGGAGCTTGTGGAACCACCTGGTGTAGACCCTGTAGTGGGAGAAGATGATTCAGTTGGTCCTGAGGGAGTTGTGGCTGGCACAGTAGTACCAGTAGTGGCTACGGTTGTTGCTGCAGCAGTGGTCTCTGTTGGTGGTTTTTCTACTGTAGTGGATGAAACTCCAGCTGTTGTTTCTGGTATTACAGTAGATTTGGTGATGGTGGAAGACTGACCAGAAGTTCCTGTTGGAGTCTGGGTTGTTGATTTTTCAGGCGCAGTGCTTGACTGTGTAGTTTGTCCTACAGATTGGCTGGTCTCTGCGGCAGCAGGACTTGTGGCTTTCGTTTCAGGCAGTACAGTCGTAGTAGATGATACACCACTTGTCTCAGGACGTGGTGTTGTCGCTGTCACAGTTGATGGTTGGGAGCTTGTGGAACCACCTGGTGTAGACCCTGTAGTGGGAGAAGATGATTCAGTTGGTCCTGAGGGAGTTGTGGCTGGCACAGTAGTACCAGTAGTGGCTACGGTTGTTGCTGCAGCAGTGGTCTCTGTTGGTGGTTTTTCTACTGTAGTGGATGAAGCTACAGCTGTTGTTTCTGGTATTACAGTAGATTTGGTGATGGTGGAAGACTGACCAGAAGTTCCTGTTGGAGTCTGGGTTGTTGATTTTTCAGGCGCAGTGCTTGACTGTGTAGTTTGTCCTACAGATTGGCTGGTCTCTGCGGCAGCAGGACTTGTGGCTTTCGTTTCAGGCAGTACAGTCGTAGTAGATGATACACCACTTGTCTCAGGCCGTGGTGTTGTCGCTGTCACAGTTGATGGTTGGGAGCTTGTGGAACCACCTGGTGTAGACCCTGTAGTGGGAAAAGATGATTCAGTTGGTCCTGAGGGAGTTGTGGCTGGCACAGTAGTACCAGTAGTGGCTACGGTTGTTGCTGCAGCAGTGGTCTCTGTTGGTGGTTTTTCTACTGTAGTGGATGAAGCTACAGCTGTTGTTTCTGGTATTACAGTAGATTTGGTGATGGTGGAAGACTGACCAGAAGTTCCTGTTGGAGTCTGGGTTGTTGATTTTTCAGGCGCAGTGCTTGACTGTGTAGTTTGTCCTACAGATTGGCTGGTCTCTGCGGCAGCAGGACTTGTGGCTTTCGTTTCAGGCAGTACAGTCGTAGTAGATGATACACCACTTGTCTCAGGACGTGGTGTTGTCGCTGTCACAGTTGATGGTTGGGAGCTTGTGGAACCACCTGGTGTAGACCCTGTAGTGGGAGAAGATGATTCAGTTGGTCCTGAGGGAGTTGTGGCTGGCACAGTAGTACCAGTAGTGGCTACGGTTGTTGCTGCAGCAGTGGTCTCTGTTGGTGGTTTTTCTACTGTAGTGGATGAAACTCCAGCTGTTGTTTCTGGTATTACAGTAGATTTGGTGATGGTGGAAGACTGACCAGAAGTTCCTGTTGGAGTCTGGGTTGTTGATTTTTCAGGCGCAGTGCTTGACTGTGTAGTTTGTCCTACAGATTGGCTGGTCTCTGCGGCAGCAGGACTTGTGGCTTTCGTTTCAGGCAGTACAGTCGTAGTAGATGATACACCACTTGTCTCAGGACGTGGTGTTGTCGCTGTCACAGTTGATGGTTGGGAGCTTGTGGAACCACCTGGTGTAGACCCTGTAGTGGGAGAAGATGATTCAGTTGGTCCTGAGGGAGTTGTGGCTGGCACAGTAGTACCAGTAGTGGCTACGGTTGTTGCTGCAGCAGTGGTCTCTGTTGGTGGTTTTTCTACTGTAGTGGATGAAGCTACAGCTGTTGTTTCTGGTATTACAGTAGATTTGGTGATGGTGGAAGACTGACCAGAAGTTCCTGTTGGAGTCTGGGTTGTTGATTTTTCAGGCGCAGTGCTTGACTGTGTAGTTTGTCCTACAGATTGGCTGGTCTCTGCGGCAGCAGGACTTGTGGCTTTCGTTTCAGGCAGTACAGTCGTAGTAGATGATACACCACTTGTCTCAGGCCGTGGTGTTGTCGCTGTCACAGTTGATGGTTGGGAGCTTGTGGAACCACCTGGTGTAGACCCTGTAGTGGGAGAAGATGATTCAGTTGGTCCTGAGGGAGTTGTGGCTGGCACAGTAGTACCAGTAGTGGCTACGGTTGTTGCTGCAGCAGTGGTCTCTGTTGGTGGTTTTTCTACTGTAGTGGATGAAGCTACAGCTGTTGTTTCTGGTATTACAGTAGATTTGGTGATGGTGGAAGACTGACCAGAAGTTCCTGTTGGAGTCTGGGTTGTTGATTTTTCAGGCGCAGTGCTTGACTGTGTAGTTTGTCCTACAGATTGGCTGGTCTCTGCGGCAGCAGGACTTGTGGCTTTCGTTTCAGGCAGTACAGTCGTAGTAGATGATACACCACTTGTCTCAGGACGTGGTGTTGTCGCTGTCACAGTTGATGGTTGGGAGCTTGTGGAACCACCTGGTGTAGACCCTGTAGTGGGAGAAGATGATTCAGTTGGTCCTGAGGGAGTTGTGGCTGGCACAGTAGTACCAGTAGTGGCTACGGTTGTTGCTGCAGCAGTGGTCTCTGTTGGTGGTTTTTCTACTGTAGTGGATGAAGCTCCAGCTGTTGTTTCTGGTATTACAGTAGATTTGGTGATGGTGGAAGACTGACCAGAAGTTCCTGTTGGAGTCTGGGTTGTTGATTTTTCAGGCGCAGTGCTTGACTGTGTAGTTTGTCCTACAGATTGGCTGGTCTCTGCGGCAGCAGGACTTGTGGCTTTCGTTTCAGGCAGTACAGTCGTAGTAGATGATACACCACTTGTCTCAGGACGTGGTGTTGTCGCTGTCACAGTTGATGGTTGGGAGCTTGTGGAACCACCTGGTGTAGACCCTGTAGTGGGAGAAGATGATTCAGTTGGTCCGAAGGGAGTTGTGGCTGGCACAGTAGTACCAGTAGTGGCTACGGTTGTTGCTGCAGCAGTGGTCTCTGTTGGTGGTTTTTCTACTGTAGTGGATGAAGCTCCAGCTGTTGTTTCTGGTATTACAGTAGATTTGGTGATGGTGGAAGACTGACCAGAAGTTCCTGTTGGAGTCTGGGTTGTTGATTTTTCAGGCGCAGTGCTTGACTGTGTAGTTTGTCCTACAGATTGGCTGGTCTCTGCGGCAGCAGGACTTGTGGCTTTCGTTTCAGGCAGTACAGTCGTAGTAGATGATACACCACTTGTCTCAGGCCGTGGTGTTGTCGCTGTCACAGTTGATGGTTGGGAGCTTGTGGAACCACCTGGTGTAGACCCTGTAGTGGGAGAAGATGATTCAGTTGGTCCTGAGGGAGTTGTGGCTGGCACAGTAGTACCAGTAGTGGCTACGGTTGTTGCTGCAGCAGTGGTCTCTGTTGGTGGTTTTTCTACTGTAGTGGATGAAGCTCCAGCTGTTGTTTCTGGTATTACAGTAGATTTGGTGATGGTGGAAGACTGACCAGAAGTTCCTGTCGGAGTCTGGGTTGTTGATTTTTCAGGCGCAGTGCTTGACTGTGTAGTTTGTCCTACAGATTGGCTGGTCTCTGCGGCAGCAGGACTTGTGGCTTTCGTTTCAGGCAGTACAGTCGTAGTAGATGATACACCACTTGTCTCAGGCCGTGGTGTTGTCGCTGTCACAGTTGATGGTTGGGAGCTTGTGGAACCACCTGGTGTAGACCCTGTAGTGGGAGAAGATGATTCAGTTGGTCCTGAGGGAGTTGTGGCTGGCACAGTAGTACCAGTAGTGGCTACGGTTGTTGCTGCAGCAGTGGTCTCTGTTGGTGGTTTTTCTACTGTAGTGGATGAAGCTCCAGCTGTTGTTTCTGGTATTACAGTAGATTTGGTGATGGTGGAAGACTGACCAGAAGTTCCTGTTGGAGTCTGGGTTGTTGATTTTTCAGGCGCAGTGCTTGACTGTGTAGTTTGTCCTACAGATTGGCTGGTCTCTGCGGCAGCAGGACTTGTGGCTTTCGTTTCAGGCAGTACAGTCTTAGTAGATGATACACCACTTGTCTCAGGCCGTGGTGTTGTCGCTGTCACAGTTGATGGTTGGGAGCTTGTGGAACCACCTGGTGTAGACCCTGTAGTGGGAGAAGATGATTCAGTTGGTCCTGAGGGAGTTGTGGCTGGCACAGTAGTACCAGTAGTGGCTACGGTTGTTGCTGCAGCAGTGGTCTCTGTTGGTGGTTTTTCTACTGTAGTGGATGAAGCTACAGCTGTTGTTTCTGGTATTACAGTAGATTTGGTGATGGTGGAAGACTGACCAGAAGTTCCTGTTGGAGTCTGGGTTGTTGATTTTTCAGGCGCAGTGCTTGACTGTGTAGTTTGTCCTACAGATTGGCTGGTCTCTGCGGCAGCAGGACTTGTGGCTTTCGTTTCAGGCAGTACAGTCGTAGTAGATGATACACCACTTGTCTCAGGCCGTGGTGTTGTCGCTGTCACAGTTGATGGTTGGGAGCTTGTGGAACCACCTGGTGTAGACCCTGTAGTGGGAGAAGATGATTCAGTTGGTCCTGAGGGAGTTGTGGCTGGCACAGTAGTACCAGTAGTGGCTACGGTTGTTGCTGCAGCAGTGGTCTCTGTTGGTGGTTTTTCTACTGTAGTGGATGAAGCTCCAGCTGTTGTTTCTGGTATTACAGTAGATTTGGTGATGGTGGAAGACTGACCAGAAGTTCCTGTTGGAGTCTGGGTTGTTGATTTTTCAGGCGCAGTGCTTGACTGTGTAGTTTGTCCTACAGATTGGCTGGTCTCTGCGGCAGCAGGACTTGTGGCTTTCGTTTCAGGCAGTACAGTCTTAGTAGATGATACACCACTTGTCTCAGGCCGTGGTGTTGTCGCTGTCACAGTTGATGGTTGGGAGCTTGTGGAACCACCTGGTGTAGACCCTGTAGTGGGAGAAGATGATTCAGTTGGTCCTGAGGGAGTTGTGGCTGGCACAGTAGTACCAGTAGTGGCTACGGTTGTTGCTGCAGCACTGGTCTCTGTTGGTGGTTTTTCTACTGTAGTGGATGAAGCTCCAGCTGTTGTTTCTGGTATTACAGTAGATTTGGTGATGGTGGAAGACTGACCAGAAGTTCCTGTTGGAGTCTGGGTTGTTGATTTTTCAGGCGCAGTGCTTGACTGTGTAGTTTGTCCTACAGATTGGCTGGTCTCTGCGGCAGCAGGACTTGTGGCTTTCGTTTCAGGCAGTACAGTCTTAGTAGATGATACACCACTTGTCTCAGGCCGTGGTGTTGTCGCTGTCACAGTTGATGGTTGGGAGCTTGTGGAACCACCTGGTGTAGACCCTGTAGTGGGAGAAGATGATTCTGTTGGTCCTGAGGGAGTTGTGGCTGGAACAGTAGTACCAGTAGTGGCTACGGTTGTTGCTGCAGCAGTGGTCTCTGTTGGTGGTTTTTCTACTGTAGTGGATGAAGCTCCAGCTGTTGTTTCTGGTATTACAGTAGATTTGGTGATGGTGGAAGACTGACCAGAAGTTCCTGTTGGAGTCTGGGTTGTTGATTTTTCAGGCGCAGTGCTTGACTGTGTAGTTTGTCCTACAGATTGGCTGGTCTCTGCGGCAGCAGGACTTGTGGCTTTCGTTTCAGGCAGTACAGTCGTAGTAGATGATACACCACTTGTCTCAGGACGTGGTGTTGTCGCTGTCACAGTTGATGGTTGGGAGCTTGTGGAACCACCTGGTGTAGACCCTGTAGAGGGAGAAGATGATTCAGTTGGTCCTGAGGGAGTTGTGGCTGGCACAGTAGTACCAGTAGTGGCTACGGTTGTTGCTGCAGCAGTGGTCTCTGTTGGTGGTTTTTCTACTGTAGTGGATGAAGCTCCAGCTGTTGTTTCTGGTATTACAGTAGATTTGGTGATGGTGGAAGACTGACCAGAAGTTCCTGTTGGAGTCTGGGTTGTTGATTTTTCAGGCGCAGTGCTTGACTGTGTAGTTTGTCCTACAGATTGGCTGGTCTCTGCGGCAGCAGGACTTGTGGCTTTCGTTTCAGGCAGTACAGTCGTAGTAGATGATACACCACTTGTCTCAGGCCGTGGTGTTGTCGCTGTCACAGTTGATGGTTGGGAGCTTGTGGAACCACCTGGTGTAGACCCTGTAGTGGGAGAAGATGATTCAGTTGGTCCTGAGGGAGTTGTGGCTGGCACAGTAGTACCAGTAGTGGCTACGGTTGTGGCTGCAGCAGTGGTCTCTGTTGGTGGTTTTTCTACTGTAGTGGATGAAGCTCCAGCTGTTGTTTCTGGTATTACAGTAGATTTGGTGATGGTGGAAGACTGACCAGAAGTTCCTGTTGGAGTCTGGGTTGTTGATTTTTCAGGCGCAGTGCTTGACTGTGTAGTTTGTCCTACAGATTGGCTGGTCTCTGCGGCAGCAGGACTTGTGGCTTTCGTTTCAGGCAGTACAGTCGTAGTAGATGATACACCACTTGTCTCAGGACGTGGTGTTGTCGCTGTCACAGTTGATGGTTGGGAGCTTGTGGAACCACCTGGTGTAGACCCTGTAGTGGGAGAAGATGATTCAGTTGGTCCTGAGGGAGTTGTGGCTGGCACAGTAGTACCAGTAGTGGCTACGGTTGTTGCTGCAGCAGTGGTCTCTGTTGGTGGTTTTTCTACTGTAGTGGATGAAGCTCCAGCTGTTGTTTCTGGTATTACAGTAGATTTGGTGATGGTGGAAGACTGACCAGAAGTTCCTGTTGGAGTCTGGGTTGTTGATTTTTCAGGCGCAGTGCTTGACTGTGTAGTTTGTCCTACAGATTGGCTGGTCTCTGCGGCAGCAGGACTTGTGGCTTTCGTTTCAGGCAGTACAGTCTTAGTAGATGATACACCACTTGTCTCAGGCCGTGGTGTTGTCGCTGTCACAGTTGATGGTTGGGAGCTTGTGGAACCACCTGGTGTAGACCCTGTAGTGGGAGAAGATGATTCAGTTGGTCCTGAGGGAGTTGTGGCTGGAACAGTAGTACCAGTAGTGGCTACGGTTGTTGCTGCAGCAGTGGTCTCTGTTGGTGGTTTTTCTACTGTAGTGGATGAAGCTCCAGCTGTTGTTTCTGGTATTACAGTAGATTTGGTGATGGTGGAAGACTGACCAGAAGTTCCTGTTGGAGTCTGGGTTGTTGATTTTTCAGGCGCAGTGCTTGACTGTGTAGTTTGTCCTACAGATTGGCTGGTCTCTGCGGCAGCAGGACTTGTGGCTTTCGTTTCAGGCAGTACAGTCGTAGTAGATGATACACCACTTGTCTCAGGACGTGGTGTTGTCGCTGTCACAGTTGATGGTTGGGAGCTTGTGGAACCACCTGGTGTAAACCCTGTAGAGGGAGAAGATGATTCAGTTGGTCCTGAGGGAGTTGTGGCTGGCACAGTAGTACCAGTAGTGGCTACGGTTGTTGCTGCAGCAGTGGTCTCTGTTGGTGGTTTTTCTACTGTAGTGGATGAAGCTCCGGCTGTTGTTTCTGGTATTACAGTAGATTTGGTGATGGTGGAAGACTGACCAGAAGTTCCTGTTGGAGTCTGGGTTGTTGATTTTTCAGGCGCAGTGCTTGACTGTGTAGTTTGTCCTACAGATTGGCTGGTCTCTGCGGCAGCAGGACTTGTGGCTTTCGTTTCAGGCAGTACAGTCGTAGTAGATGATACACCACTTGTCTCAGGCTGTGGTGTTGTCGCTGTCACAGTTGATGGTTGGGAGCTTGTGGAACCACCTGGTGTAGACCCTGTAGTGGGAGAAGATGATTCAGTTGGTCCTGAGGGAGTTGTGGCTGGCACAGTAGTACCAGTAGTGGCTACGGTTGTGGCTGCAGCAGTGGTCTCTGTTGGTGGTTTTTCTACTGTAGTGGATGAAGCTCCAGCTGTTGTTTCTGGTATTACAGTAGATTTGGTGATGGTGGAAGACTGACCAGAAGTTCCTGTTGGAGTCTGGGTTGTTGATTTTTCAGGCGCAGTGCTTGACTGTGTAGTTTGTCCTACAGATTGGCTGGTCTCTGCGGCAGCAGGACTTGTGGCTTTCGTTTCAGGCAGTACAGTCGTAGTAGATGATACACCACTTGTCTCAGGCCGTGGTGTTGTCGCTGTCACAGTTGATGGTTGGGAGCTTGTGGAACCACCTGGTGTAGACCCTGTAGTGGGAGAAGATGATTCAGTTGGTCCTGAGGGAGTTGTGGCTGGCACAGTAGTACCAGTAGTGGCTACGGTTGTTGCTGCAGCAGTGGTCTCTGTTGGTGGTTTTTCTACTGTAGTGGATGAAGCTCCAGCTGTTGTTTCTGGTATTACAGTAGATTTGGTGATGGTGGAAGACTGACCAGAAGTTCCTGTTGGAGTCTGGGTTGTTGATTTTTCAGGCGCAGTGCTTGACTGTGTAGTTTGTCCTACAGATTGGCTGGTCTCTGCGGCAGCAGGACTTGTGGCTTTCGTTTCAGGCAGTACAGTCGTAGTAGATGATACACCACTTGTCTCAGGCCGTGGTGTTGTCGCTGTCACAGTTGATGGTTGGGAGCTTGTGGAACCACCTGGTGTAGACCCTGTAGTGGGAGAAGATGATTCAGTTGGTCCTGAGGGAGTTGTGGCTGGCACAGTAGTACCAGTAGTGGCTACGGTTGTTGCTGCAGCAGTGGTCTCTGTTGGTGGTTTTTCTACTGTAGTGGATGAAGCTCCAGCTGTTGTTTCTGGTATTACAGTAGATTTGGTGATGGTGGAAGACTGACCAGAAGTTCCTGTTGGAGTCTGGGTTGTTGATTTTTCAGGCGCAGTGCTTGACTGTGTAGTTTGTCCTACAGATTGGCTGGTCTCTGCGGCAGCAGGACTTGTGGCTTTCGTTTCAGGCAGTACAGTCGTAGTAGATGATACACCACTTGTCTCAGGCCGTGGTGTTGTCGCTGTCACAGTTGATGGTTGGGAGCTTGTGGAACCACCTGGTGTAGACCCTGTAGTGGGAGAAGATGATTCAGTTGGTCCTGAGGGAGTTGTGGCTGGCACAGTAGTACCAGTAGTGGCTACGGTTGTTGCTGCAGCAGTGGTCTCTGTTGGTGGTTTTTCTACTGTAGTGGATGAAGCTCCAGCTGTTGTTTCTGGTATTACAGTAGATTTGGTGATGGTGGAAGACTGACCAGAAGTTCCTGTTGGAGTCTGGGTTGTTGATTTTTCAGGCGCAGTGCTTGACTGTGTAGTTTGTCCTACAGATTGGCTGGTCTCTGCGGCAGCAGGACTTGTGGCTTTCGTTTCAGGCAGTACAGTCGTAGTAGATGATACACCACTTGTCTCAGGCCGTGGTGTTGTCGCTGTCACAGTTGATGTTTGGGAGCTTGTGGAACCACCTGGTGTAGACCCTGTAGAGGGAGAAGATGATTCAGTTGGTCCTGAGGGAGTTGTGGCTGGCACAGTAGTACCAGTAGTGGCTACGGTTGTTGCTGCAGCAGTGGTCTCTGTTGGTGGTTTTTCTACTGTAGTGGATGAAGCTCCAGCTGTTGTTTCTGGTATTACAGTAGATTTGGTGATGGTGGAAGACTGACCAGAAGTTCCTGTTGGAGTCTGGGTTGTTGATTTTTCAGGCGCAGTGCTTGACTGTGTAGTTTGTCCTACAGATTGGCTGGTCTCTGCGGCAGCAGGACTTGTGGCTTTCGTTTCAGGCAGTACAGTTGTAGTAGATGATACACCACTTGTCTCAGGCCGTGGTGTTGTCGCTGTCACAGTTGATGTTTGGGAGCTTGTGGAACCACCTGGTGTAGACCCTGTAGTGGGAGAAGATGATTCAGTTGGTCCTGAGGGAGTTGTGGCTGGCACAGTAGTACCAGTAGTGGCTACGGTTGTTGCTGCAGCAGTGGTCTCTGTTGGTGGTTTTTCTACTGTAGTGGATGAAGCTCCAGCTGTTGTTTCTGGTATTACAGTAGATTTGGTGATGGTGGAAGACTGACCAGAAGTTCCTGTTGGAGTCTGTTCAGTTGGTCCTGTGGGAGATGTGGCTGGCCCAGTAGTACTAGTAGTTGTTTTTAGTATCGTAGTTTCAGGTGGTGTTGGAGATTTTTCAGTTGTTTCTGTTCATTGGTAGGATAATAAGAACAATTATCACTCACTACCTTTCTGTATGTAATACTTTAATAATTTCTGTATGTAATATTTAGTTCCTTTGTGCAATTAACTTAAATTTTCTATCAGAGTTTTCTATTGTTCTGATTTTCATTTTATGTTTTTATAAATATTCCCTATTGAATGCTTCATTCATAGTTATCTTTGCTGAATATGAAACCTTTAGCAATCTTTTATTTCACATAAAGCTACAAGTTTAGTTGGTGCTTTGTGTGTAGTAAAATAAATATTTAAATGTTCATGATGCATATGCAGTAACAAATTATGCATAATAGCCTTTTCCTTTTCTTTCTCAAAAGACACACCTGGTGTTGTGAAGACAAACACAGTTGTAGGCACAGGTGTGGTAGTCATTGTGGTTAGTGTTGTTGGGGACACTGTTGTTTCACATGGTGTCAGTGCCCTTTCAATTTTTCCATTGTCAGAACACACAGCTTTAATACACCCTCCAATACCATCTGTTGTGTAGTAAATGATGTCTCCAAAATGGTACATAGTATTATTGTAGTCGCACATACAAGCTGCAAGAGAAGAATAAGGTTGCTTTTACATGTTTGATAATATTTCATCAAAACAATTGGCAAAAATATTATATGAAAAACATTACCATGCACATCATGGCTGCAGTTCTTTCCATTTGTTGTGCACAGACTAGCAAAACAGAAACAAATCTATTTAATTTTATGTATAAAATACAGTTTCATTCTAAAGTAAAAAAGTATGGATCACATTTTTAGCATTACTATACAGATGTCTAAAACTGAATGAACTATACTGAACTATAGCTGTCTAGCTGTTGTCTTCTACAGCATTTTTATTTATAGTAACATTTAATAGGACAGTGTCTTCATTTGAACAGCTTGCAGCTTTATTAAGAACCACTCTTGCTAATGGTTTTCTAATATTCTCCACACACCCCCTTTCGTATTAGAATTTTGAACCTGCACAATAATTCACATGTATCCTGACTATATCCTGCATTTTAAATTCTACATTAATCAATCATTATCTCATTGACCCTTCACCATTCCAGTGTAATGATTTTGCATTTTGCAATTCCATTAGCTCCAATAATGGTCTATTTTTATTAAATGGCAGAACATTATGGATAGCTTTTGAAAGAATATTGAGATGAAACCTTTTTTCATAATTTTGAATTCTGAATTCTGAATTCCTTCACCTTCATTCCTTCATGTTTTACACCAACAGCATTTGTGTGCTTGAAACAGGCACTATGCACACAAACTCAAAACAGCAATTAGGGAAGCGACCTAATTTTGACTGGAGCACAATATTTTCTTAGTATAGTGGAACATGCCTCAGTCTTATACACATAATATATTTGGCCCACATTTATCTTCTTTATGTATGCTGCCATTGCGTCAATTTATTAAGAAGTATGAAGTCAGTTTTTACAGTTTTCATAATGCATAAGCCTGGATGCACTCTTTAGCATCTTTTTAACATCATTCTAAAACTGTATTTCTTATATAAGTGATTGAATGTACTGATATGCATTACTTTTGAGCATGATTACACAAAATGTTTGAACATACATACCATGTCTCACAGTTATTCATAGAAGGGATTGTCTCGCCAATGTCATAATGCTGCATTCCGACATAGCAGCCACACTGGTCATGCGCCACGCATTTCATTTTATCTTCATCAAAGAAGGGGAGTTCAGCAGGGCAATTGGGATAGCAACCTGAAAATATTAAGAATCATGCATTTAGCAGAACGGTAATTATGATACCACAAACTCTCAGACAATTAACCCATTGGAAGATCTTTTGTCATATATATTTACATATGAAATATACAACACAACCTATAACCTTTAACATAATCTTTGTGAAATATATATGCACTCTACAAGGATATTTAACAGAATGCAGAATAAATGTTTTTGTAGGTACCTCTCCCCAAAAAGCAACATTGTCATTTAAAATAAGAGATCAGTAAATCTGACATGTTGTTTGATGGTGAAATTCATTATCAAAATCTTTTTCTTTTTCTAGTGGCACATTCTATACACAATGTGTTATCACCACTGTTGATCTGAAGACGGTTTGCTACAGTCACGCTACAGCCCCTGACTCCTCCCCTTTGGGTGTGTGTTTGTGTTGTCTACGTCTAGTTGGTCTGCATCTGTGGATCTTCGTGGGTGTGGTTGTGTCTGAGTGTGTTCATCAGTTTCACCTGTGCCTCGTCTAGTGATCACTCGGGGTTTATGTGGTCTGTCTATTTAATGTGGGTTCGCGCAGTGTCCCGTGCTCATCTTTGTCTGAGTCTCACACGTGAGTGTGTATTTGTTATATGTGCGCTGTCTGCGCTATTTTTGTCTCTAATAAACGTAACAATCGTGAATGCGTCGGATTTTGTGCCTCGTCCTTTCCCACGCACCCGACATTACAGCTACAATATGAGTAACCCTAATGTAGCACATACATAAAGTCCTACCTTCTAGAGCTGGTAATATAGCAGAGCAGTTCCCATTGGGGTTCCTACAGGTCTTCATGCAGGGGGCACCACAAGGCTGGTAGTGCCAGTTACACCCACCAGCATAATTGTAGTAATCACAGAACAGTGCTGCAAAAATAAACCAGCATAATTTAAAATGTATTTTAGGCATGCTCTTTCAGTGGGTTTAGAGAAACTGAAATGGTCATTTATGACTCACGGCAAATTTTAGGGGTTCTCCACTGAACACAGACTCCTGCTGCATTACATGCTTCTGCATATGCAGATACAGCAGTGCAGAAACATTCACAGTCTCCACCCGTGTCACAAGCACATGCATCTCTGACACATGCGGCATAGTAATTAGCTGGATCCACCTGTCAGTTTTGCAAATAAGAAAATCTAATTTTAACATCTGTTCACAGATTTTATGTTTACTTACTGCAGTAGACATTTTTACAAAAGTTATATTTCACCTGTGCATGGCAGGCTGAGAAGACATTGCTGTTTATAATGCTGCACTGTTTCTGTGCCCATGCTTCCCTGTAGGGATTGTGGGCACATGGGTTTTGGATATCCATTGCCTTTGGGCAAGTGGGAGAGACCTTCCAACTATTGCCAAAGCGCACAGCATCAACAACAACCTCTTGGCTTCTTGTGGTGAAGTCATTATTTGCATTGCCATCATAGTTTCCACACAGACCACACACATTTCCCTGTAAATAAGGATGTGAAATATATCAACCCTGTATAGGTTTTAAGTATGAAAATGCCATGGAAGTTGGTCCACAAAATGCAAAATGACTCACATTAAAGTCAGGACTCAGCTTGATGTATATGCTTGTTTTCCTATCCCATATAAGGATCAAACCGTTGCTGACCTCAATCACCATGTATATTCCCATGGTCCGGATTTGGAAAGGGATGTCCTCCCCTGTATTTTTTTGGACCACTTGGTAGGTTCCGTCAGACAATATAATTTCATTGCTCTAGGAGACAATAATTTTTGCTAAGTGTGTGTGTGTATTGCTGATTTAGTCCTAGGTGGAGCACTTGTGTGCACCAAGCTAAACTTAACTCACCCCCAAGAAGATGTCGATAGCCTTGGAGCAAGTGGTACCCGTTGTCCCACAGGGAATGTTTTCAGTGATAATTCTAAAAGTGCCATTACCGTTGCTGCTGCTACAGTAGTCCTGTAAAGGGTTAAAGGGTTTAGAATCTAGATATTGAACCTACAAATTACTTTGATGGTACTACACATACTATACACTTTAATACATATGCTCTTCTAAGATAGGGATACAAATCACAAAAAGTATCACTATTCATAATAAAAATATATAATTTGAGCTTCATTTGAGGATGAATAACCTCTTTTGTAATTTGTTCTTGTATTTCAGGTAACTGTACTGTATCATAAATTTATTGGTGCTGCCATTAGAACCATACCTGAGCAAGTGTATATTGACAATTTCCATTAAAAACATATTTTTGGTCATCAAAGGTTGTGTAGTGACCATCCCCATACACGCTGCAAGTTCCACTACACTGATTTGTGGTGCACTGCCATTTTCTGTCCTTACAAGTGCTGTAAGAAGAATAAAAAATAATATTCAGGTGGTAAACAGTGAATGAAAACGTAAAAAAAATTATAATTTTTTTTAGACATACCAGAGGTTACAGTCGACTTTAACACTGTCCCCAGGTGCATAGTTTACCCCATTATGGACACAAGGACAACGGTCTTCAGTAATGCAACCACCTTCTCCATCTGACACAAGTCCAGAGGGACACACACAGCCAGATACACATTGTGTGCTGATCTGTAGTGATGCAATGAGATAAAAAAAAAACTCCTTATTAAAACATTTGTTGGAAAGCTGAGTGGTTGATTCATCAGTATGATTTATGGCTTATTAGTAACGTACACAGGCCATGTCAAGTGTTCTGCAGCTTTTCTGACATTCAGACCCAATCGTTTCAGGAGGAGATGTGGAACAGTTGAAAAATGTCATTGGTGCAACACATACTGGAATAAAGAAAATAAAGAGATAAATATACAGAGAAATCCTTATATTTTATTTATATCTTTCCTTGTACATTTTAACTATACATTAAGTAATGTAAATAATATTAATTATTATATATTTTATTAATTCTGAATATAATTATTAACAATTCATTATGTTTATATACCTTGTGTCTTCAATTCACCAATGCAATTCAGTCTTCCCTGTTTGCACATGCTGAAACCGAAGGAGAAATCAAAATTATACACTGCTAATATAATTTGATAAATGTGTTTCCACTAACAGATCAAACCTTACCATGTGGTGCCATCTTTGCTAATGCTCTCACCAGCTTGGACCACTGTATTGGAATCATAACATGGGCAGCTGGATGGAGGAACACAGATGCCATTGTCATTCAGGTATGTCCCCTCTTCACAGCCACAGCCATCTACTGGCACAAAGCTCATGGTGCAGATGAAGTCTGTTTGGCTGAGAGACTGACAGGTACGGTCACAGCTAGTCATGTTGTACGAATACACCATAGTGCTGGGGCAGGATGCACTGTAAGATTCTGAAAACAGATTACAACAATTAGCTGTGTTAGTTTGAGCAGTGACTTGAGAATAGACATAGTAACATAAATGTTACTGCAGCATTTATTTTCTATAATCATTTAGATTTATTTAATATAGGCATATTTTATGCTGAGAGTGCTGGGGACATGTCAGCTTTCTGAAAGATTTTTAACAGCTATTATTATTATTATTATTATTATTATTATTATTATTATATTATTATTATCTATTAGCTATTATATAACAACTATTATTAACATCTATTAGCTGTTATATAACAGCTATTATTAACAGCTATTTGTTATTATATAACAGCTTGGCAAAGGGGTGCTAAGATCATGTGTAAAAGTCAGGTCACACCAGTTGCTGTCAACAAAAAAGGCCAGAACAGCAGGAAAATCATGAAGTCCTGATACTTTTTGTTCTGTTCAATGTGCAATTTTTTTATTATTTATTTTTTGAGCATGTCCAAGAACCTTATTTCTTAAACTGAACGCAAGCTGAAGGGGCAGCTGAATGCAGCACTGTCATCACTCTTGTCCCCAGCACATTTCCAACCAAAGTAAACCTCATGCCATTTACTCAAGATCCTACATTGCCAGGCACATATTTACACTTCAAACTTCGTTTAAAGCTCTCCTAAATAAACAGCTTCCACCATAAGAAAGCTATCTGAGTATTTTAAGACATGCCAAGCAGATATGTTTGTTCTTTATATATTTATAGGGAATTTAACTCACGGCAAGCAGCTTTTCTCCAGCCTTTTAGATGTATTCCCTTATCAGCACATGCATGCACATATGTTGATAGAGCAGCACACATGCAGTCCTCCGTTTTTTCACAGTTGCAGGTGTCATATATGCAGTTCTGTGGGTTACAAGGCAGAGTAAAATTAACTTGCTTGGAAAAAGTTCCTTTTCCAAATATTTCCAAGTGTATCTATGAACTCACTGATTTGTAGATCTCTGGGTTAATTTCAGAATGGCACAAAGAGAAGACTCCTGAAGGATCTGTTAGCAGGGAGCACCAGTGTTGTGCATATTTCTCTGTAAAAAAGTAGAAACAGGTTCCTACACTTATTTCTGAAAAAGAAATCATTACATGATAACTTGTCTGTAGAGCACTACAAAGGTCAAAGGTGACTAAACATATTATCAATACCATTTTCAGTGCTTAAACTGCACGGATTTTCAAAGCTCTTGTCGATTGTGGAACATGCTCTTTTTTGCCAACTATTGCCAAAATGCACAGATGTTCCTTCTATAAGTCCTTCAGGGGTGGTGAAGTCATCTGACTGAATGTTGTTGAAAGTGCCACAAAGTCCTATTGAATGTGAAAAAAAGAAGTTATTCCACTTTCCCAGATGCTGTGGAGAGAATAAAAGGATGATCTACAGTGTGACTAAATGCTTGCATTTACTCCTTCACGCATGAGACAATTTGACCTGGATACAATGTGTGGGGTATTGAGACATGTAAAGTAAGATATACAACCTTGCTAAAGGGAAGACACTAGCTAATATATGTACAAATATTTAAGATTATGAAATGCAAAAGTAGCTAACGCTAGCTTTCCTACTTCTAAGCTTTATCTAGCTAACCCAGTGTGTAGCTGGGCAACCTAAAGGCACATAATGACACATAACACACAAGTGTAAGAAATCATATACACACCAGATGTTTGCCCTTGAAATTGTGTGTTCATTGTGATGAAAACTTGCATGATGGGTACAAGCTGGACTCTCAGTTGAAGCCCAATTTTATGAGAATGGAGGATGATGTAGAATGTGGATGGTTTGAAGATGCTGACGTCAGCTGTAAAACATTACCAAATAAATTGTTAAAATAAATGTTTTGTTACTAATAAGAACATGCATTGCTTGTCAGATAGATATTTATAGATATATATTTATATGAGAGAGAGAGTGTCAAAGAATGAGAGGTAGAGAGAGAATCCCATATTAAACTTACATGTAGAAAGTGGTAGTTGTGTGAGTATTCTGTTGACCTCAACTTTTCCATTTGAGTACACTTTGATGAACTGCATTGAGCGTAAACATACATATATACTGTTCATAGACAAGTACTTACATATAAATATACTGTAAATGCATATAATATATGTATATATATTCATATATATGTATATATTAAACCCTACGTTGGATTTTGATAATGCCAGGGTGACTGTCTTCAAACAGGTCTCGCTGTCAGTTATACCACATTTCAAAAGTTCTCCAACAACTGTGGTACCTGTGTTGACCTGTGAGGAGCATAGTGTTAAAGTCAAGGTATCTGAAAATGTGAGTCTATCTATCACACATTTTCACATTTTGGCTGAAAATGAAGCTCACACTAAAATTGTGATAACATACCCTTGACAGGACATACTCGCAGTTTCCATGATAAGTATATGGCTTTCCATCATAAGTTATGATGTGTGCTCCTCCTTGCACTGAACAGGTAGCAGGACAGTCTTTGTTTGCACAGGTCCACTGACCCCCATTGCAGGTGCTAGGTGATACACAATTATTCAGTCTCTCACTGGCAATGACTAATTATTTTGAAAAATGTCTAAACATGTGAGAACGTTGTGTGTAGCCATCAACATTATCAACTAATATTCTGAGCTTAGAGGGTACTTTGAATTGACATGTTTTCTGTTGTAAACAGAGTCAGACATACCATATACTGCAGCTGGCTGTATAACTTTCCCCAGGGGCATACACATTCCCTCCATGAGTGCAGGAACAATCACTCAGTGGTATACATCCAGTTTTCTTTACATCATCATAAACAGTGCCTTATACAAGAAAATAAATAAGGATATTTAGTTGCTGTAGGGAGATCAACTATTGTTAAGGTTACAAAATGTTTCAAATCAGCTGTTTCATATTTTGTTCCTATAAATGACTAAGATTAAAGACCTGTAAACTACCGATTAAAGCTTTACCAATCAAAGCTGTTATTAGCAAATCAGTTGTATGTCTATATACAACAGGGACCCCTCAAACACTCAGATGAGGTCATCCCTTTTAAGCAAACATTACCTGGTGGGCAAAAGCATCCATCGATGCAGTGTTGTGCACACACCTGTCCTCTCTCTGAGTTAGAACAGGTATCAGTACATGGACTTCCACACTCCATATACACCATGCTTGTAGGACATGACATTGCTGTAACAGATCCATATTCATATAAAATTAGATGGGGTGAACATGAGTACATTTATTGTACATGTATGTAAGTTATGTATATTTTGGTGTGCGCAAATACAAAAACAGAGGAATCCTCAAGGAAGTCAGCATAGACACAAAATAAGCCAGGCTCTGGGTGTCTACTCACGGCAAAAATCTGCTGTTCTCCAGTTTCCTGGAATCCCCCCCTCATGTGCACACTCTCGAGAGTATTCTGCTACAGTTTGGCAAAGGCAGGAGGACCCAGTTGTGTTACACTGGCAGAGATCCTCCATGCAGATGTCGAGAAATGATTGAACTGATACAACAGCACTGCAACTGCTTAAAGGATCGCTGAAGAACAGACGATTGCAGAAGTCCTGCAGAGACTGATGACATCATAAAATACATCAAATACTTAGTCTCCAGTAGCTAATTTTTGTAACATTTTACAGGCACTAATGCATCAGTTTTCTTGTTGCACTTTAATTCATGTAATGGAAATTGTTACAGAATGGTTGCTGTTGGTACCTTATCTCCGCAGTTCCCATTATCTACTCTGGCTTGTTCCTGACAGGTCTCTGTTGGGCCATCCATCTTCCAGAGATTCCCATAGTCAGAAGCAGAAAGCACAGCTCCTAATCCACATACAAAGAAATATTGCATCTCAGCTAATCACCCTTCCACAGAAAAGTTTAGAGAGCAAGGAGAGGATCTGTAGTTTTACTTTACCATCCTTCATAAATTCACTGATAATTGGGAGCCCGTTGAAGTCACCACAAAGCCCACAAGTCTGATTTATGTACTTTGCATCCAATTCAACCTGTTGAGAAAACAATATAAAGCATTGGTTTTGTAAACATATTCATATTTATACATTAGTTTATTTGAAACACCGGTGGTCTACTGATATTTCTAGTATGACAGTATTATGAATGTTTCAAAAGATGAAATAATGAATGTATGTTTAATTATGGATTTCAGAAACCAAAAATACATTTGCTTTAATTATGATCAATAATGAGTTACCATGAAGGCATCATCCTGGTTCCACAAGGCTACTAATCCCACTGTAGATCTGACTGTGATGTAATAGCTGGTTTTCTCAATAGAAACACCAGATGCAAGGAATGGAGCTGTTATCCTGAAAAAGAACACAACACCAATAAGAACGTTGACATGTTGACAAGAATTTTCTCCAATTCTATCTCATACACAATTTTAAAGATATAGGCTATGAATTATTTCATATTATTACATTTTTCATGAGGCTCCTTGTTTATGAAAAATGAATACATCTGCACATTTGTATGAAAAAAACAACCATTTCTAAGCCATTCTTGATCATTATAATAAAATACTTTTAGCTTACTATCACTCTTATAGGAAGCTAACTACTTACTATACAAATGGATTTGGAACAAATATTGCTACTAATTGCTATGTAGCTCCAAAAATGTCACTCACGTTTCTCCATTGACATTTATAGTGGAACTTGTTAGCTCCACTACTGTTCCTTCCAGCTTCAAGGTGACCATCACAATGATGGTTTTATCGTTCTGGGTTTGCCGCCTTAGCTGAATGTTAAAGCCCTCATAGCTGCTCTTACACTGTGAGGTCAGGATGTGGTTACAGGCAGATACAAGCTGGAACATGTCACCATCGAAGGTTTTGAATTGGTAGTTACCCCATGTGCTGCAGACCGAAACTTCTGAAAAGTGACATTATGAATTTAGCCTCCAAACAATTATAAATGAAGCTTTAGTGACAAATATGGTTCATTGTGAAATAATTAGTTTTGTAGTCCCTGGTTGAATGTTCCTCAATGTTGGGCAGAACACCAAAGGATTTACAGGAAAACATAATAATGTAATAATGATTTAATAATTTACAGGACGTTTTTTACATAAATTCTTTTAAAAGTTATTTCTATTTAAAATATTTATTTACCTCTAAATAATCTTTGAAATGTAACTGTACAAACAAATTATCAAAAGTTACTCAAAATAATAATATTTAAATATTTGATTTACACTGTATTAGCTATTCAGCACAATGTCATCTTGTCACTTAGTGAACTGCATCAAAAGTTACTTACTAGTCTGTGCTGTGACCAGTCCAATAGATAAGGTTACCCATATTAGTAGTTGTGTAGGTATTAGATTTATTGTCCCCATGATGATGGTGTGGAGTGGCAGCTGCCCCACAGATTCAATGAGACAGGTTTTGCTCACAGATTTATACTGCTTGTCTTGGAGGAGGGACAGATTGTTGAACTTTGGTGAAGGTGGGGCTACAGTTAATTTAACTTTCCCAAAGGTAAATCCCTTCATGGACCACACTACATGAAACCACCTTTCTTGTGCATATTGGCTTCATGTGAGGCTTTTTGTACATGGAAAACCAAATTATAACAGAGTATCTTGCCTTATCATATATTTTCATTTTTATAGTTTATTTGTACTTATTGCTTAGAGGTTATAGCTGTTAGCCAATTTGAGTGAACATATTGGATGAGTGACAGTACTTGATGACATTCCATTATTAAACAAATAATAAATGTCAGTGCCCATCCCAAAGCTAAGTTTTGAATAATGCATTAAAGCATGATACATTAATCTAGAACAGTGACTCAATGTCTTGAACACAGACCCAAAACCTATATGATGATTACGCTTCTCAGTTGGATTCATTTTTATTTGGATCAATAGTCTGAGTCATGCTTTTCCAGGATCTGCATCCTGACCAAAAAAATTACTCCAAGTAGAATAATTGGCCCTAATGTTTAGGGAGTAATATACAATTATTAGTTTCATTATAGCTACTTGGTTACTTGTAAGATTGTTTTGTAAAAGCAGGACTCTCCAGTTGTTCAGGAGAGTTTCTGGACTAATTGAAACTAAATCTCTATCTACTACAACTTCACTGAACTATTACCACAGAAAATATGTGCAACTTAAGATATGCAATACAAGAAAGGTGTCTATGAAGCTGTGAGGATGTCTTAGATTCAACATTTTCCTCCAATTCCAAAGTTCAAGTTACTTTTGCTACATGTCTTACAGACAACCACAAAATGGTCCTATGAGAAAAGTTTCTCAAAAAAATTACAATGGTCCACAGCTTAATATACAAATACTGTTGAGAAAAAAGCCTAGATTGTTCCACAGAACGTGTAAAATATAAATGTTTTTTTCATTCAATCACACATTCTTACTCAATATGCTGTTGAATAAATTGAATTAGTAAGGACATGGAGATGAGACTTTTGTCATTAGAGTGCTGTATTAGACTACAGTTTAGGGCTTCATTTGCAAAAAGCAGTGTAGTGTTAAGATCATCTTAAATAGAGAGTGTTCAGTATGATAGATGACAAGATGATCGAAGGATGATTGATTGTTCAATGATTGATGATCTTTCATACATTTTGGGACACCTGGCTGTGAATATAAAATTACCGTAAGCCTGGAAAACTTCTATATAATTGTGTTTACCAATTCACTTCAACAGTAACTCTCTTTATGCAGCTCCGGCATTATCTTTGCATGATCTCTGTGCCATGCAGCCAACATTAACTTATAAATATATATACAATTAGCTAGCCCCTGATGATCACATAGCCCTGATAACACCAATTAGTGTTTAAATAAATAATTGGATATGGTTTTAATTTCGGTTCAGCAGACCACCCTTATAAAGAAGATCATTTGATAAACATGTTGTTCAGCATGTCAGCACAAAGAAATAGTCACATAGAATTGAATCATCTCAAAGAACAAAAACTGGCTATTTTAAAGTTTTGAAGTAATGAGTAATTAATAGCTAGTGGGGTTTCAAATAAATTTGCTGCAAATAGATCTGCTGTGTAAACAGAGCACTTGCTCTGAATCTCACATTTTTTAGACTACTCCAGTACATTTCCTGAAAACCTGTACAAGAAAATGGAACTTCTGTGTGCAGACAGTGATGTTACAGTCAGTGCTTTCCCTCCCTTAAATATATTCCCCTACAGCACATCATGCTGCCTACAACCAGTTGCGATAGGCATATGCATTCACTGAATATGAAAGTATGTGATATGGTGAACTGTGCAGATGTCAAGCATGACACAAGGAGTTAACTATGAGGAAACAAAAACTCACTGCTTAATCAAACCAATAAACCCATTTTCTCTGTTTGAACTGTACAAACACTTTACTCTTAGGCAACCAAGCTGTGGTAGTCAACATTCTCTATGGTGTTGTCTGTGACTATGCAGTCTTTCATAGTGGGTTATTAACAATCAGTGCAAGCTTTAGTTATACTTGTACATTTTCTATGATATTTTCATACATTTTTCATAATTTTTTTATCTAACACATTTAAGGCCAGCTCTGTTTTAGAAACAATGGTCAGAAAGTGATATTCACAAGAGTAAAAGCAATGATACTTTCAGTCAAATTGATTAGAGCAGAGGACCTTAAAATGATTGTATTACTCAAAATACACTGGTTTTACAGTGTGATGTCACAGCATGAACATTCTGAATGTCCTTAAAGTTGTATTCTTGATTCAAACAGACATAATTTTATGCTCTGCTGAGTTTTACAATTATTATGAAGCACCATGTGTCAGTTGTTCTCAATATGAGAAAATATAATAATAATAATAATAATAATAATAACAATAATAATAATAATAATAATAATAATAATAATAATAATGATAATAATAATAAATAAAAATAACAATTATGACAAAATGGGTGTGATCAGCTCTTTCAGGCCCTGCCCTCAATATTCAGAACTATTCAATTACCAGAGGCTATGTGCGTAGTGCCTGTTTGTTCAACTCTCTGAGGAATATTTGGTAACTCACCCCGTCATACTTTACTGTAGGTGGATTTGCTGTTGGTTAATGCTATTATTTCACAGTCACTAGGTAAATAGATGAAGCTTAATATCCTCTTGGAGTAAACTCAGTTCAGGATGCAGGACTGAAATCAATAGTTCGGCAGCGTAATTCAAACACGCAAGGTAATGATTGATGTACTGTACTGACATTTGCCAATAAAGATTAAACTAAGGTGACAGAGGTGAACAGAGAAAAGACATTATGTGAATGTTGAATTGGCTTTGAATTGTATAAATATGTACCAGAGGTGGTACAGAGGGAGGGCCCCTGTACACAGGCAATTTATCATGTTTAAGTTGGTGCTGTTGGTAATTTTTTGATGTGGTAAAGTTACAAAAAGGAAATTCAGAACAACAAGTTGTGAACTGATTTTAAATTCTTAAAAGCCAAAGACCAAAACCAAAGCTAGGCCAAATAAACCTCCAGTTCTAGTTTTGCTGTCAAAAGCAAGCAGTTAGTGACATACACAGATCTCAAAATGGTTTGGTTATATCTGTAGTATTGATAAACAAGAAGACTACCACCTACGGTCTCTTGTCATACAATGACATACACAGCTTAAACAATGTGATGTGTAATGATAAGTGATAAGATGTATAATCATACTATTTAGATCAGATAAATGGAAATATTAATATGATCCAAACAAAAGTTCATAATTGCATTTGGTGGGATGGGGGGTGTCATGTGTTATGTGTCATGAGAATCAGAAACTCTGGCTTGTAGATTTGTTTGCACACTGCCCTACTCTAATATCAACAGTGATTACTAAATATACAGGCCTTTGTCTACTGAGCAGATTCTTTTATGATACTTTTCTGAAAGAGAATGTACATTTCATTTTTACAAGGCCTCCCCCCCCTTTACTCATGTGATGCCCATCCACCCATTTGTGTCTTCCTCTGGGGTGTAGGGTATTGTGGGAGCAGTTGTTAAACCAGCTGAATTACAATAGGTGAATAAATGTCCTGCATTCTTTTTACATATCTAAATAAGAGCTTATTGTTGTATACCCAGCAAGCATTCTGAACAATGAAATTCTTAATCTGTGTTCCTTCCAGCTAACAAATTAATAATATAAAATACATAAATATGACAAAAAAGAAGGAAAAAAAGGATCGATAAGAAAATAGAATATATTATGCACATATGAGAAGTTAAAATCTCATGTGTGAGGTATGGTTTACGTTCATATGAGGTAGGCTGTATTATGCATGTGCAAAAAAGTCATTGCATAGTTTAGTGGACAGTTAAATGTCAAGTGTTCACTGAAATGTAATGATTGGCTATGAGCAGTAAGATGTTAACATTTCCTGTGAAAAAAAAAAAAATTAATAGTAAAGTGTAAAATGTCCCGCTCATAGTATGCCAAGAGTTCAGAAGCAAAAAACATGTGTGTGTGTGTAGTGTGTGTGTGTGTGTGTGTTCACAAGTCTGACAGCCCATGCATAAAAACTGTTCCTGAGCTAGTTTTGTGACTTGTCCCTGAAATCCGTACAGTCCTTTACTGAACCCAAACCAGACTGTGATGTCACTGATCAGGATGCTCTAAATACTAACCCCACAGACATTGCTAACCATTTTAGATGGCATGCCATACTTCTTCAGCAATCTCACATTGATGTGATGTCTTTACCAAATAAGATTTATTGGGTGAGTTTGACTGATTAAAAAAAAATAAAATCTCATTTTATAAAGACCTGGGCATGTGGGCTTAAGAGTATCCATTAAAGCATGTTCTTTAAAACTGTGTTTTAAGAGGTTTAAGAGGTAGTGCTAAGTTTTAATAGTGCCTATATGCTAATAGACATATTCTTGTGTATATTCCTCACTTTAATTCCTGATTATGGTTTCATACTTCTCAGGATCATTGCTTCCTCTGTGCTAAAACATTATTTCTGTGCATCAGTAACTTCATTCATTTCATTTGAATATATTGCCCTTTCATACAAATGAGATATGACAACATGTTAATTGCTGACATTTATTGAATTTTAAGCATCAGAAAAAAACAATATTAAATGAAAGACAAAGACAAAATATTCAGAGAGATGTGGTCAGATGATCCAGGAAAGCAGAATGGACTGCAAGCAAAGTCATAGATGGGTTTGTATTGATTTGAGCAGATTGAAGTTACTCCAAGCCAGACCACCGCTGCTTGCGTTGCTGTCTGAGCGTGGCAGTCTCCTTTACTGTGCATTCTGTCTCCATGCAGCCACACTTTTCAATAAAGATATAGCTGTGTATGACCTTAGATCCATCTGAACACAACAGTTCTGCTTCTTTCTTGCTGGTAACCAATTCCTGGCAACAGGAACATGAATGCTGCATTGCCATGGCTTGCATAGAGTATCTGAGGAGGTTAGAAAACAGGATGTGAATATTTTTTCCCAGATTCTACAGGACAATACTAAACAAATTCCTCTGCAAAATAAGTTTCCAATATTAACTTAGCAGATATTTAGCAGGCATGTATGCTGCCCCTTAGCGGCATTTCCTGGCCACTGCATAGTGTTTCTTTGTTCATTGCTTGGTTTAAAAGTTATTGGTTTAAGAGTTCTAGAGGTGCTAAAATAACCTCAAGTAATTTTTTACTTTATTACATATATTCTCTATAACTCTGAGCATTTAGCCTCCATCTATGCTCTTCATATCCTACTTCAAATAAATACTTTTTTTTCATTATTGAACATTTCTGCATTGTTCACATTTGTTTATGTAAGGGTAAAATGCTGGTTAACAAGAATGTAAAATACTATCTATAAAAAATAGTAATTTCGGGTAGTTACATTTTGGTCAAGTACATTGAAAATCGTTTAATTACATTAGGAAATCTATGAAAGATTTTATAGTGTAATTAAAACCATGCATTGTAACCATGTAATTAAAACCATTTTACAAAGGAATATCAGTAGAAAAAATGGAGTAAAAATTACACAAAATGTGTAAAAATGTGTGTTTTTCTAAGATTTAGCACAGGAATATTTTAATGGAACTGTGATGGAGATTTTCTTCTTGTCACTCACGCGGAAGATGTGCTACAGGAGCCTTCACAAGTTGTCATCTCTACTTGTTTTGCAGTCCTGCAACCGTTACTCTCAAGGTATGTGGACGACTTGCTAACATGGCAATTCTTAGTCTTGTTTATACCTGGAGAGATCAAACATTTTCATTTTATCAATTTATATTACATTTACATATTTATATGTAAATATAGTTTTACAAAAAAAATATGATTTTTAAATTTTTTGTTTGATTTCAAATACTTACAGGTAATGCAGCAACCATTAGGACCAACAACTACTGTTCCCTGCATGAAATAAAGAAAATGTATCATGAAGCTGTAGGAATCATTTGATTTAAATAAAATTTTTTGAGTAATTGCGTCAGTTTATTCTTTATGTTTTTGTGCCTGTTTGTGTCTGTCTGAGGTCAACTTACAGGAATGCAGTCCTCTTCATTGATCTTTGGACAAACAATTCTTGCCTCAATTACAATGAACTGCGAGCCAATTTTCACACATTCAAACTTCATACACTTATTCCCGGATGGAGTCCAGACTTGACCAGGCTAAGGAGAAACAGGAAAAATCACAAAGTATATTGTGAACAACAGACTGACAAAAGCTGCATACAGAGAAGTATGCTTACTATGTGAAATGTCACAGGAAGTAAGATTTAGGAAGAGAATGTGACTGTGCAAAACACTCAGATGTACTGTAGGTGAAATGACAGCAGTGAGGGAGCTGAAGGCTGAAGCTGCACATTTCCAGTTCAAAGAACTGAAAGTAGATTGGGCGTAGTGTGCACAAAAGGGATAGAGTACTGGATAGAATTTGTGAGAGATCTGAATGATGAAGTACAGTGTATTACAATGACCTCATGGACAAGAAGCTTTCTCCAGGACAATATTTAGAAATATATAAAAATGTATCATCCTGATAGACCACCAACAACCGGCGTACAACCTACAACCATTTAAAAATACCAACACCCCCAGCCAAATGTCATGTTTACTTCTCCTCAATTTTGGGACAAAGAGAATCCATGTCTGTGGACAATGACATGAATAAAGGACAATGTGTGTTCTTTACTTCAGTGCCATGTGATGTTGATGTTTTTGACTATTGTTCAATAATAATGGACAAACTGAAACTGAGTTTAGATTTAGTAACTGCAGTATTTCTTCCTGTCTTAATTTAAACAGCTTAGAATACTCAGTGATCATCATTTTGCTTAATGTTAAAGGAAATTTTTGAGCACCCATTTTCTTTCTGTGAATATAATACCATTTTGTAGAATGAATCATATTGGATATGCAGCACACGTTGAGTGACCCCTGCTCCAGCTTTCATGATATCAGTACCATGGACAGCATATGCACAATTCTATACAGCCTAAGAGATTAAATCAAAAAGGTCACCCCATTGACTGTATATATAATGG
Source organism: Brachyhypopomus gauderio (assembly GCF_052324685.1). NCBI lineage: Eukaryota > Metazoa > Chordata > Actinopteri > Gymnotiformes > Hypopomidae > Brachyhypopomus > Brachyhypopomus gauderio. The sequence goes on along the minus strand of NC_135222.1, from coordinate 10,583,761 downwards.
ACGGTAAGTCACCGTTGACTCCCATTGTGAGTTTTTGAAGCCACCAAGATGGCCGCACGGACGCTGCCATCTTGAAAATTGGAGCCAGAGCATGCGCATTAGAACCGGTAGGCAGGACAGTATCTCCGCCAGAGACCGTATCTCCGCCCCGACATTCATTAGGATATGCCCACCAGTATAGAAACTTTTGACGTTTTACAAAATACGTAACGTATTTACGTAACAAACGTAAAAGGTTTTAATACTGCTGTCGAGAGTTTTGATGTTGAGCGCGTTCACGTTTGAGCGTCTGGTATTAGATGTCAAACAACGCAGCTATTAACTGTCAATCACCTTATCGCCACACCCCTTTAAATAACACTTAATAACTTCTATAAAATCTGTTTATCACTGAGAAAAACACTGGGAGAGATACTAACGCAATGGGGTGTTATAGAATTGACAACATATAATTGCTCAAAAAACTTATTTTACGTGTAATAAAAACTGAAAGTTTCTCGTCCGGCCCGTTCACTTACATGGGAATGGGCAGGGTTAAAAGTTGTACTGCAGACAGCCACTAGAGGGCAGCTGACTAACGGAGGCTTCACTTTTCACTCGTGTCGTCCAGTCCACTTATATATACAGTCAATGGGTCACCCACATTAAAACAACATTTGTGTTGTTTGTGTCTGAGCAGTGAGTATACTACTCACTATATACCAAATAAACATGATGTTAATGGTCAGAATGTGCTGCTGGTCAGTGTATTTGAAACTCACTTGGATGGTTTCAGTGATGTTGTCAAATCTGGCCACACAGCTGTTCTGCACACAGCGTCCACAGCATCCTCCTACAACTGGCTGGTATGAATACCCCTTAAAATACAGAAAAAACAGACTGAATGTAAGATGAACAGAAAAACATCTTTATTCTTACACTTAATTTATTTCTGAATAATATTCAGCTTAATTTAACGAGGGTCTTTTAACTGGCAGCTGTGTTTTATGTAATAGTCAGATGGCACGGATGCCACTTCTCACCAGTGGGCAGTGTGTTTCACATTGAAGAGGATGGCACTGAATTTTGAGCAGGCCACTTTGGGAATCAGTCTGATTAGTACAAAGACACTGCTCACATTTATTCACAGGAACAGGTACACCAGGCTGTAACAAACAGAAAAGAAAAATGAATGGAATATATAATATTACATGGTTCTTTATCATCATTACATGAATTGGTTGGCCAACAGTAAATCTGACATTGAACAGAATTGATGCATTGAATCTTAAGGATATTAACTCATGCATTACATTTTAAGGAGAAAGATATCACTGCCATAATTATTTAAAATTTGACCACACTGAATTTTATCTACACTAGCTTTGAGCTTCACTTTGCTACTTCATTTTTTTTTATAAATTACATTTTGGTGTATGTCACCTCAAAGAAGTCTTACCGTATATTGAGAGCCGTTGAACACACAGACTTTTGTAGGTACTGCAAAGATAAGAGAGAGACGACAGTGGATTGGTTACATGTCCACGTCTATGAAATATCTAGGAGGAACCTAGCAGTTACACATACTAATGCACACTCACCACAGCTGTAGGATGGGCAGCAGACTCCCATTTTAATAATCTGAGTGAATCCAAGAGGGCAAGTGTGGCTTTCATTGGGACAAAGATGGCCATCACATACTGTGAATGGATCATAATCAAAGTAATACAAACATGTAAATCAATACTGTTATATAGCTGTTAATAATAGGTTAATTTAATATATATTATATATTAAAAATATACATACATTAAAAATATGTCATTATATGTTGGGTACTTGCTACTACTTTCAGTAGAATCAGAAGCAAAACCTTTGTTTGTCTGCATTCAGTGTTTCTGCAGTAACATGTAAACCCATCATGTCATCTCTGCCATATGACTTACCACATATGGCTTTATGGCAGCACCCAACTGTTTCCGTGATTTCCACCTGACCCTTCTGATCACATTTAACAGGTTCTTGTGTAGGACAGGAGAGAGCCTCACAGGACACAGTCAAGCTCTCTGCATGACATGTGCACATCTTACAATCTGTAATCCATGTCTCGCCAGCCTGAGGACAATTTGCATTTTATTATAAAACTACATTGAGAATGTTGAAAGAAAACAAGTGAAATACCTAAATCTTCTTGTCTTACCATTTTCCATTGTTTGTTAGGCAACCTGCAAATGCCTAATAATAATTTAAAAAATAGGGAGATTATTAGTTCAATTCATTTGGGGTGTGTTGAATAAAAACAACCTCTACCACTATCATACTTGCACTGACAGACCAGTTCTTTTTAATAAAGTTAGTTTGAACTTTGGACATACCACAGTAAGAACTTACTGCAGTTAGGAAGACAGACATTCATATCTGGGGCCAATTGTGTAGTGCCTTCTGGGCAGTAGCAGCCTTCCCAGTGCATGGTTTCCAAAGCACTGAAAGCATTTCTGTCACTTATAAATTTCAAGTTAAACCTGCAATGGTAGGGCAAAAAGTGGTTGTCTGTATATACATCATTGAAAAGCATAATTGTTTATATGATTTATTATTCAGAATGTCTTCAAAGGAATTGTGTCTTTTTATTTTATTTCAGGGTACCTTGCATCACAGGTTTGTGAAATTTGAGGACCACAAGGTTTGTATACTGTGGGGGCTTCACATTTGAAATCTGCATGCATAAAACATAGATGCTCGTGACCACTGTTAGTGAATTTTAAAATTCAACTGTCTTACCGCAAACATGCTTTACTACACTCACCACATACTCCATCTGTAGCTCCTCTCCAGTCGACACAGACTCCTGCTAGAGCACACTGGTCTGCATACAGCTGCAAACTGACACAGCCTATCGTTGCGCTGTTCGTGTGGCACACGTCAAAGTTGCAAGCTATCTCATAGTACTCATATGGAATAATCTTGTGGCACGTCTCAAAGACCCTGTTAAAAATCATTTAAACATATGGAAAGGTACATTTTTATTTGAATAAATATTTAAGAAACAATTACATTTCTATGGCAAAAAAAGATAAATATAGTAAATTATAGATCAAAAACAGGTATAAAATGTTATAGTTTTGGCAGTAGTACTTACTTGCTGCTAATAATATCACAGACTGGAGAAGGTGTGCATGGTACAGGTGTAGGCACAGGTACTGGTGGTGGGCAGTAGCTGTCATTATCATGAACTTGCCAGAAGGGAGCCATTTTTTCGCAGGATGAAATAACAGTACCATTTGGTAAACGGCAATCATCTGTGCGGTTATTATCACATGTCCCTAAAATACATAATAAAAATAGGCATTCAAACTTGGTGAACTTGTGTCATACCTGGCTCCACACCTACCTCTCAGTCATGTCTTTTCCTTTAGCTCCCCTTTTCTTTAGTTGCCATGGTTTTTCTTCGGTTTGTTCACTCCCCGTTTATTGTTTGCAGCTGTCCCTTGTTTCTGTGTTCATTTGGCTTGTTATTTAGTCCCTGTCCTGCTAGTAGTCCCTTGTGGGTCAATATCCGTACATGTTGCTTGTTTCCCCACTCGGTTCTTGCACGTTATTCCTGGTTTGTGTCCTTGCTCTCATAAATTATGTCTCGTTCTACATTCTCTGTTCACGCTTTAATATCTTGTCTATCTCTTTAGTGTTTGTTGCTCATGTACTGTATCTGCTGAGTTTAGATGCCCTGTTTGTGTTTGTGTTATTTGTTTGGTTAGTTTAGGTTCTCTGTTTGTTCCCTTGTTGGTTCCTTCCTGTTAGTACATGCTCCTGTTTCCCTGTACACGTTCATTAGCCTAGAAACACTGATATTACTCTCCTCCATTGACTGTATATGCTCTCCTCTCATTGGTTATTGCCTGGTAGTAGCAAGGCTAGCACCCTATCGCACCATTACAACTTTGTATGTACAAAAATGGCAGAATTATACATTTTGTTTCTGCAAAACAGATGTTTATCTGAAATACATTTCTAAATATATTTTTATAGTTCTGCCAATAAAATCGTTACGCAGTTGCAATAAGTTGCATCAAAAACAAAATTGTTAAGAAAAATATATTCTACAAGTGGAATGCTGATGTAGATAATTCATGATATATTTATGAATCTGAGCCATGTGAAATATAATTTTTTTTGTTTGTTTTACAGGAAGGCAAAATGTTGTTTTTAATGCTTCTGTATACATTTTCCAAAATATTTTGGGAGAGGAGAATGCTATGAAAGTATCAAACATGATGACACTAATAAGAAAACATAAGATCAAGTCAGTGTATCACGGTGTGTTTGTTGTTGCTTCCATTCATGTCCATATATGTACTTCCATGTGTCTTCTGGTGTGTGTGTGAGTTTGTGGCTCAATCCGAAATGGCATACTTAAGCAGTACACACTAAATTTCAATGCATTATATTCTGCTCAACTGTTAAAGTAGTACATTCCTTCAATAAGTGACTGGGCAGTATGCATACAGCCTCGGACATACTACATCTGCCATTTTACCTATATCACATGACATCACATGATCATGGATAGGACAGTGTGCTGCAATGACATACTTCAAAATGGCACAGAATAGGACCGTAGGACCGTACTTTTCATTTATTGTTTACTATTTAATGCATACTATGTGTTCGGATATACTACCCTATATTGCATACTGCTTTAGCGTAATGTATAGGAGGGAAGTACGGCATTTCGGACGGAGCCTGTGTTATTCTTGTCTCCAGCTCCTTGTCTCATTAAAGTCATGTCATGCACCCATGTCTTGTTTTGTCTGTGTATTTAAGTGTATGTGTTAGTCAATGTCTGTCAGTTATTGTTTTGCATTCTATGTTTCGACCAGTGCTAATAAACGGTATCCTTTGCTAATTAAACAAATACGTTTACATTTGACTACGTGTTGTCTTGGCTTTTTGCCTTATCCTCGCCACGTTACACTGTGATTTTATAGTAAGTGAAAAAAGTAACAAATATCAAGTGCATGGATTAAAGGAATATTTCAGTAGCAAATATGACTTGAACAAAAAGACCAGAAACTTACCACACTGTCCCTCAGTATTACCATGGAACTTTTGCCATGGGAGATTTATAAAAAACATCATGCCAGCGAAGGTCACTTGTGCGCCAATTTCTGGTATCACTAGTAGTGACTCAATGCCATTGTCTGTGATTCTGAAGTCTTTGTTCTCATATGGTAGCATCTCTCGCTTGTGATCAATGTAGATCTACATCAGAAAAGAGGGAAATTTTTTCATTATCTAGAGTATATTCACATGCTACACAATATACAGTAGTATCTTTATTAACTTGTGCCAAGTGTCATTAACTTGTGAATCACATAAAAAAACTACATTCTTACAAAAAATAACACTTGGCAGAATTAATCAGAATTATTCCATCAACCCAAATGCAACCACACAGGTCAACAGCTGCACACCACACCACATCACTGAGACTGAAATTATAGCAACAAAATCTAGTTTTGGAAAATAAAATAATGGCTCATTGGGTTGAGCTCCTAATAATTCCTTATTAAGAGTGCCCTCGAAATCTCTTAATTAATCAGAAATTTATATTTTATCAAAAAAAAGGTGATTTATGCTTCAGCAATTCAAAAGAACGCTACTTTTACAATTGAATGATAGAAATCATTAAGTTTCTTACCAAGTTTGTGACAACTCCATTGGAAACATTCTGTGACATATTAATCACATAGGATTTGTAGTAGACTGTCAGAGACTTAGGACAGGACAGACCATCTTGAGAACCACAGTAGACGTTGTCAATGATGACACTGAAGTTATATTTTGGATTTATTTCTTTGACCAGGACATAAGAGCAGTTTCCTTGAAATGGATAGTATGTTCCATCAAAAGTAATGTAATGTGGATCACCAAAACCTCTGCAGGTACCTAAACAAGACACAATACACCCATTATATTTTAATACAGCAATAGTGAGAGTGTATTACAGTGCGCAGAGAAAACCTTTATTGGATAGAATTGATAAGCTGAGGCTGTCAGTAATGTAATATACTCACATTGGCAATCATACTCAGAACAGCACCCAGATGCATCAGTGACTTTCTGTGGTGGGTGATTGTTAACACACACAGGCAAAACTGCAGGCTCACAATGTTTATCTTCATGTTTGATTGTTCCATTAATGCATGTAATATTGGAACATTTCCCATCTGGTATAATTTCACCATTCTGAAAAAAACAAACAAACCATAATTATAGTGAATAATCAAAGCTAACATTGAAATTTCCTTGAGAAATTAATAGGATCAAGTATAGTATGACCAAAAATAAATAAATTGAAATTATTCATCAATGTTTGACTGATGAATTATATCAAAAGGCAGATAAAAGTTGATTCAATGTAGACAGAAAATAAAATACAGCTGAGTGGACTGATTATAATGGATAACTGGATGGGACTATGTGATTTATTACCTTTAGGGGTGGCTTGTGTTTGTCACAGTTGCCTTCCAAAGGAGCCGTAGTTGGTGTTGATGTAGTTGTACTTACAGGACATGGAGATATGTTTGATTGGACAACACATGCATCATGATCAGTCTCAACACATGTTGCAACATAACACCAACCATCAGCATCACTTACATTATAAACAATGGAACCTGACATAAGAGAAAAAACAAATTGAAAACATAATCAATACAGTGATTAAAAAATGGAAATAAAACTGTAATAAAATAGATGCTTATAATAAAGCATATTTAAAAAGCAAAAAAAAAATCTAAAAAAAACTGTATTACCTGGAGATACATGCTTTCCATTAATGATGCAGGCACAATTGTGGGAGGGAGTCAATGTTTTGGTAGATCCAGTGATGATATTAAAAGTTGTAGATGATGATTTTAATGGTGTAACTGATGTCAGTGTTGTTGTGGAAGAGAGGGGGGTTGATGTAGTTGTAGGTAATGTTGGTGTTGGGCAATGTGTTTCACAACAGAGTACTTTAATCTCATAGTCAAAGCACTGCTGTTGAAGACCCTGGTTTTGGTTCAGACATATCAATCCATTCTGTGCATTACAGATTACTGACTGACCTAGCTGTGAAAGTGGCAATGCAGGGAAGAGTTTTGCTCTGCACTCCACTTTAGTCGGACTGGAACAGATGTTAGGATAAATGTTACTAATCTTTTTAATGGGTACTATTTCACCACCATTGGGACCTGTTGTAGGAGGACCAAAGTCCATCCAACCTGACCATTTGCAAGACTTGGTGCATCCTCCCGTTGTTGGGGTAGGGGTTGGTGTTGTTGTGGTTGTTGTTGTGGAAGTTGAACTTGGTAAAGTGGTTGGTTTTGTTGTTGTTGTTGTTGTTGGTGATGTGGTGGTTGGCGTTGTTGTTGGACTTGGACCACTTGTTGTTGGGCAATTTGTTTCACAACAGAGTACTCTAATCTCATAGTCAAAGCACTGCTGTTGAAGACCCTGGTTTTGGTTCAGACATATCAATCCATTCTGTGCATTACAGATTACTGACTGACCTAGCTGTGAAAGTGGCAATGCAGGGAAGAGTTTTGCTCTGCACTCCACTTTAGTCGGACCGGAACAGATGTTAGGATAAATGTTGCTAATCCTTTTAATGGGTACTATTTCACCACCATTGGGACCTGTTGTAGGAGGACCAAAGTCCATCCAACCTGACCATTTGCAAGACTTGGTGCATCCTCCCGTTGTTGGGGTAGGGGTTGGTGTTGTTGTGGTTGTTGTTGTGGAAGTTGAACTTGGTAAAGTGGTTGGTTTTGTTGTTGTTGTTGTTGTTGGTGATGTGGTGGTTGGCGTTGTTGTTGGACTTGGACCACTTGTTGTTGGGCAATTTGTTTCACAACAGAATACTCTAATCTCATAGTCAAAGCACTGCTGTTGAAGACCCTGGTTTTGGTTCAGACATATCAATCCATTCTGTGCATTACAGATTACTGACTGACCTAGCTGTGAAAGTGGCAATGCAGGGAAGAGTTTTGCTCTGCACTCCACTTCAGTTGGACTGGAACAGATGTTAGGATAAATGTTACTAATCCTTTTAATGGGTACTATTTCACCACCATTGGGACCTGTTGTAGGAGGACCAAAGTCCATCCAACCTGACCATTTGCAAGACTTGGTGCATCCTCCCGTTGTTGGGGTAGGGGTTGGTGTTGTTGTGGTTGTTGTGGAAGTTTGAGTTGTTGGTGTTGTTGTTGGTGTTGTTGAGGTTGTTGTTGTGAAAGTTTGAGTTGTTGGTGTTGTTGTAGTTGTTGTGGAAGTTGGAGTTGTTGGTAAAGTTGTTGGTTTTATTGTTGTTGTTGATGTTGGTGATGTCGTAGTGGTTGGCGTCATAGTTGTTGTAGGACTTGGACCACTTGTTGTCGTAGGACTAGGGCCTAATGTTGTTGTAGGAATTGTTGTTGGGCAATTTGTTTCACAACAGAGTACTCTAATCTCATAGTCAAAGCACTGCTGTTGAAGACCCTGGTTTTGGTTCAGACATATCAATCCATTCTGTGCATTACAGATTACTGACTGTCCTAGCTGTGAAAGTGGCAATGCAGGGAAGAGTTTTGCTCTGCACTCCACTTCAGTTGGACTGGAACAGATGTTAGGAAAAATGTTACTAATCCTTTTAATGGGTACTATTTCACCACCATTGGGACCTGTTGTTGGAGGACCAAAGTCCATCCAACCTGACCATTTGCAAGACTTGGTGCATCCTCCCGTTGTTGGGGTAGGGGTTGGTGTTGTTGTGGTTGTTGTTGTGGAAGTTTGAGTTGTTGGTGTTGTTGTTGGTGTTGTTGTGGTTGTTGTTGTTGTGGAAGTTTGAGTTGTTGGTGTTGTTGTTGGTGTTGTTGTTGTAGTGGTTGTTGTTGTGGAAGTTTGAGTTGTTGGTTTTGTTGTTGTTGTTGTGGATGTTGTTGTGGATGTTGTTGTTGGTGATGTCGTAGTGGTTAGCGTCATAGTTGTTGTAGGACTTGGAGCACTTGTTGTTGTAGGACTAGGGCCAAATGTTGTTGTAGGAATTGTTGGGCAATTTGTTTCACAACAGAGTACTCTAATCTCATAGTCAAAGCACTGCTGTTGAAGACCCTGATTTTGGTTCAGACATATCAATCCATTCTGTGCATTACAGATTACTGACTGACCTAGCTGTGAAAGTGGCAATGCAGGGAAGAGTTTTGCTCTGCACTCCACTTCAGTTGGACTGGAACAGATGTTAGGATAAATGTTACTAATCCTTTTAATGGGTACTATTTCACCACCATTGGGACCTGTTGTAGGAGGACCAAAGTCCATCCAACCTGACCATTTGCAAGACTTGGTGCATCCTCCCGTTGTTGGGGTAGGGGTTGGTGTTGTTGTGGTTGTTGTTGTGGAAGTTTGAGTTGTTGGTGTTGTTGTTGGTGTTGTTGTTGTAGTGGTTGTTGTTGTGGAAGTTTGAGTTGTTGGTTTTGTTGTTGTTGTTGTGGATGTTGTTGTTGGTGATGTCGTAGTGGTTAGCGTCATAGTTGTTGTAGGACTTGGACCACTTGTTGTTGTAGGACTAGGGCCAAATGTTGTAGGAATTGTTGGGCAATTTGTTTCACAACAGAGTACTCTAATCTCATAGTCAAAGCACTGCTGTTGAAGACCCTGGTTTTGGTTCAGACATATCAATCCATTCTGTGCATTACAGATCACTGACTGACCTAGCTGTGAAAGTGGCAATGCAGGGAAGAGTTTTGCTCTGCACTCCACTTCAGTTGGACTGGAACAGATGTTAGGATAAATGTTACTAATCCTTTTAATGGGTACTATTTCACCACCATTGGGACCTGTTGTAGGAGGACCAAAGTCCATCCAACCTGACCATTTGCAAGACTTGGTGCATCCTCCCGTTGTTGGGGTAGGGGTTGGTGTTGTTGTGGTTGTTGTGGAAGTTTGAGTTGTTGGTGTTGTTGTTGGTGTTGTTGAGGTTGTTGTTGTGGAAGTTTGAGTTGTTGGTGTTGTTGTAGTTGTTGTGGAAGTTGGAGTTGTTGGTAAAGTTGTTGGTTTTATTGTTGTTGTTGATGTTGGTGATGTCGTAGTGGTTGTCGTCGTAGTTGTTGTAGGACTTGGACCACTTGTTGTCGTAGGACTAGGGCCAAATGTTGTTGTAGGAATTGTTGTTGGGCAATTTGTTTCACAACAGAGTACTCTAATCTCATAGTCAAAGCATTGCTGTTGAAGACCCTGCTTTTGGTTCAGACATATCAATCCATTCTGTGCATTACAGATCACTGACTGACCTAGCTGTGAAAGTGGCAATGCAGGGAAGAGTTTTGCTCTGCACTCCACTTCAGTTGGACTGGAACAGATGTTAGGATAAATGTTACTAATCCTTTTAATGGGTACTATTTCACCACCATTGGGACCTGTTGTAGGAGGACCAAAGTCCATCCAACCTGACCATTTGCAAGACTTGGTGCATCCTCCCGTTGTTGGGGTAGGGGTTGGTGTTGTTGTGGTTGTTGTTGTGGAAGTTTGAGTTGTTGGTGTTGTTGGTGGTGGTGTTGTTGTAGTGGTTGTTGTTGTGGAAGTTTGAGTTGTTGGTTTTGTTGTTGTTGTTGTGGATGTTGTTGTTGGTGATGTCGTAGTGGTTAGCGTCATAGTTGTTGTAGGACTTGGACCACTTGTTGTTGTAGGACTAGGGCCAAATGTTGTTGTAGGAATTGTTGGGCAATTTGTTTCACAACAGAGTACTCTAATCTCATAGTCAAAGCACTGCTGTTGAAGACCCTGGTTTTGGTTCAGACATATCAATCCATTCTGTGCATTACAGATTACTGACTGACCTAGCTGTGAAAGTGGCAATGCAGGGAAGAGTTTTGCTCTGCACTCCACTTCAGTTGGACTGGAACAGATGTTAGGATAAATGTTACTAATCCTTTTAATGGGTACTATTTCACCACCATTGGGACCTGTTGTAGGAGGACCAAAGTCCATCCAACCTGACCATTTGCAAGACTTGGTGCATCCTTCCGTTGTTGGGGTAGGTGTTGGTGTGGTTGTTGTTGTGGAAGTTTGAGTTGTTGGTGTTGTTGTTGGTGTTGTTGTTGTAGTGGTTGTTGTTGTGGAAGTTTGAGTTGTTGGTTTTGTTGTTGTTGTTGTGGATGTTGTTGTTGGTGATGTCGTAGTGGTTAGCGTCATAGTTGTTGTAGGACTTGGACCACTTGTTGTTGTAGGACTAGGGCCAAATGTTGTTGTAGGAATTGTTGGGCAATTTGTTTCACAACAGAGTACTCTAATCTCATAGTCAAAGCACTGCTGTTGAAGACCCTGGTTTTGGTTCAGACATATCAATCCATTCTGTGCATTACAGATCACTGACTGACCTAGCTGTGAAAGTGGCAATGCAGGGAAGAGTTTTGCTCTGCACTCCACTTCAGTTGGACTGGAACAGATGTTAGGATAAATGTTACTAATCCTTTTAATGGGTACTATTTCACCACCATTGGGACCTGTTGTAGGAGGACCAAAGTCCATCCAACCGGACCATTTGCAAGACTTGGTGCATCCTCCCGTTGTTGGGGTAGGGGTTGGTGTTGTTGTAGAAGTTTGAGTTGTTGGTGTTGTTGTAGTTGTTGTGGAAGTTGGAGTTGTTGGTAAAGTTGTTGGTTTTATTGTTGTTGTTGATGTTGGTGATGTCGTAGTGGTTGGCGTCGTAGTTGTTGTAGGACTTGGACCACTTGTTGTCGTAGGACTAGGGCCTAATGTTGTTGTAGGAATTGTTGTTGGGCAATTTGTTTCACAACAGAGTACTCTAATCTCATAGTCAAAGCACTGCTGTTGAAGACCCTGGTTTTGGTTCAGACATATCAATCCATTCTGTGCATTACAGATTACTGACTGACCTAGCTGTGAAAGTGGCAATGCAGGGAAGAGTTTTGCTCTGCACTCCACTTCAGTTGGACTGGAACAGATGTTAGGATAAATGTTACTAATCCTTTTAATGGGTACTATTTCACCACCATTGGGACCTGTTGTAGGAGGACCAAAGTCCATCCAACCTGACCATTTGCAAGACTTGGTGCATCCTCCCGTTGTTGGGGTAGGGGTTGGTGTTGTTGTGGTTGTTGTTGTGGAAGTTTGAGTTGTTGGTGTTGTTGTTGGTGTTGTTGTGGTTGTTGTTGTGAAAGTTTGAGTTGTTGGTGTTGTTGTGGAAGTTGGAGTTGTTGGTAAAGTTGTTGGTTTTATTGTTGTTGTTGATGTTGGTGATGTCGTAGTAGTTGGCGTCATAGTTGTTGTAGGACTTGGACCACTTGTTGTTGTAGGACTAGGGCCTAATGTTGTTGTAGGAATTGTTGTTGGGCAATTTGTTTCACAACAGAGTACTCTAATCTCATAGTCAAAGCACTGCTGTTGAAGACCCTGGTTTTGGTTCAGACATATCAATCCATTCTGTGCATTACAAATTACTGACTGACCTAGCTGTGAAAGTGGCAATGCAGGGAAGAGTTTTGCTCTGCACTCCACTTCAGTTGGACTGGAACAGATGTTAGGATAAATGTTACTAATCCTTTTAATGGGTACTATTTCACCACCATTGGGACCTGTTGTAGGAGGACCAAAGTCCATCCAACCTGACCATTTGCAAGACTTGGTGCATCCTCCCGTTGTTGGGGTAGGGGTTGGTGTTGTTGTTGTTGTGGAAGTTTGAGTTGTTGGTGTTGTTGTTGGTGTTGTTGTTGTAGTGGTTGTTGTTGTGGAAGTTTGAGTTGTTGGTTTTGTTGTTGTTGTTGTGGATGTTGTTGTTGGTGATGTCGTAGTGGTTAGCGTCATAGTTGTTGTAGGACTTGGACCACTTGTTGTTGTAGGACTAGGGCCAAATGTTGTTGTAGGAATTGTTGGGCAATTTGTTTCACAACAGAGTACTCTAATCTCATAGTCAAAGCACTGCTGTTGAAGACCCTGGTTTTGGTTCAGACATATCAATCCATTCTGTGCATTACAGATCACTGACTGACCTAGCTGTGAAAGTGGCAATGCAGGGAAGAGTTTTGCTCTGCACTCCACTTCAGTTGGACTGGAACAGATGTTAGGATAAATGTTACTAATCCTTTTAATGGGTACTATTTCACCACCATTGGGACCTGTTGTAGGAGGACCAAAGTCCATCCAACCTGACCATTTGCAAGACTTGGTGCATCCTCCCGTTGTTGGGGTAGGGGTTGGTGTTGTTGTGGTTGTTGTTGTGGAAGTTTGAGTTGTTGGTGTTGTTGTTGGTGTTGTTGTTGTAGTGGTTGTTGTTGTGGAAGTTTGAGTTGTTGGTTTTGTTGTTGTTGTTGTGGATGTTGTTGTTGGTGATGTCGTAGTGGTTAGCGTCATAGTTGTTGTAGGACTTGGACCACTTGTTGTTGTAGGACTAGGGCCAAATGTTGTTGTAGGAATTGTTGGGCAATTTGTTTCACAACAGAGTACTCTAATCTCATAGTCAAAGCACTGCTGTTGAAGACCCTGGTTTTGGTTCAGACATATCAATCCATTCTGTGCATTACAGATCACTGACTGACCTAGCTGTGAAAGTGGCAATGCAGGGAAGAGTTTTGCTCTGCACTCCACTTCAGTTGGACTGGAACAGATGTTAGGATAAATGTTACTAATCCTTTTAATGGGTACTATTTCACCACCATTGGGACCTGTTGTAGGAGGACCAAAGTCCATCCAACCTGACCATTTGCAAGACTTGGTGCATCCTCCCGTTGTTGGGGTAGGGGTTGGTGTTGTTGTAGAAGTTTGAGTTGTTGGTGTTGTTGTTGGTGTTGTTGAGGTTGTTGTTGTGGAAGTTTGAGTTGTTGGTGTTGTTGTAGTTGTTGTGGAAGTTGGAGTTGTTGGTAAAGTTGTTGGTTTTATTGTTGTTGTTGATGTTGGTGATGTCGTAGTGGTTGGCGTCGTAGTTGTTGTAGGACTTGGACCACTTGTTGTCGTAGGACTAGGGCCTAATGTTGTTGTAGGAATTGTTGTTGGGCAATTTGTTTCACAACAGAGTACTCTAATCTCATAGTCAAAGCACTGCTGTTGAAGACCCTGGTTTTGGTTCAGACATATCAATCCATTCTGTGCATTACAGATTACTGACTGACCTAGCTGTGAAAGTGGCAATGCAGGGAAGAGTTTTGCTCTGCACTCCACTTCAGTTGGACTGGAACAGATGTTAGGATAAATGTTACTAATCCTTTTAATGGGTACTATTTCACCACCATTGGGACCTGTTGTAGGAGGACCAAAGTCCATCCAACCTGACCATTTGCAAGACTTGGTGCATCCTCCCGTTGTTGGGGTAGGGGTTGGTGTTGTTGTGGTTGTTGTTGTGGAAGTTTGAGTTGTTGGTGTTGTTGTTGGTGTTGTTGTGGTTGTTGTTGTGAAAGTTTGAGTTGTTGGTGTTGTTGTGGAAGTTGGAGTTGTTGGTAAAGTTGTTGGTTTTATTGTTGTTGTTGATGTTGGTGATGTCGTAGTAGTTGGCGTCATAGTTGTTGTAGGACTTGGACCACTTGTTGTCGTAGGACTAGGGCCTAATGTTGTTGTAGGAATTGTTGTTGGGCAATTTGTTTCACAACAGAGTACTCTAATCTCATAGTCAAAGCACTGCTGTTGAAGACCCTGGTTTTGGTTCAGACATATCAATCCATTCTGTGCATTACAGATTACTGACTGACCTAGCTGTGAAAGTGGCAATGCAGGGAAGAGTTTTGCTCTGCACTCCACTTCAGTTGGACTGGAACAGATGTTAGGATAAATGTTACTAATCCTTTTAATGGGTACTATTTCACCACCATTGGGACCTGTTGTAGGAGGACCAAAGTCCATCCAACCTGACCATTTGCAAGACTTGGTGCATCCTCCCGTTGTTGGGGTAGGGGTTGGTGTTGTTGTTGTTGTGGAAGTTTGAGTTGTTGGTGTTGTTGTTGGTGTTGTTGTTGTAGTGGTTGTTGTTGTGGAAGTTTGAGTTGTTGGTTTTGTTGTTGTTGTTGTGGATGTTGTTGTTGGTGATGTCGTAGTGGTTAGCGTCATAGTTGTTGTAGGACTTGGACCACTTGTTGTCGTAGGACTAGGGCCAAATGTTGTTGTAGGAATTGTTGGGCAATTTGTTTCACAACAGAGTACTCTAATCTCATAGTCAAAGCACTGCTGTTGAAGACCCTGGTTTTGGTTCAGACATATCAATCCATTCTGTGCATTACAGATTACTGACTGACCTAGCTGTGAAAGTGGCAATGCAGGGAAGAGTTTTGCTCTGCACTCCACTTCAGTTGGACTGGAACAGATGTTAGGATAAATGTTACTAATCCTTTTAATGGGTACTATTTCACCACCATTGGGACCTGTTGTAGGAGGACCAAAGTCCATCCAACCTGACCATTTGCAAGACTTGGTGCATCCTCCCGTTGTTGGGGTAGGGGTTGGTGTTGTTGTGGTTGTTGTTGTGGAAGTTTGAGTTGTTGGTGTTGTTGTTGGTGTTGTTGTTGTAGTGGTTGTTGTTGTGGAAGTTTGAGTTGTTGGTTTTGTTGTTGTTGTTGTGGATGTTGTTGTTGGTGATGTCGTAGTGGTTAGCGTCATAGTTGTTGTAGGACTTGGACCACTTGTTGTTGTAGGACTAGGGCCAAATGTTGTTGTAGGAATTGTTGGGCAATTTGTTTCACAACAGAGTACTCTAATCTCATAGTCAAAGCACTGCTGTTGAAGACCCTGGTTTTGGTTCAGACATATCAATCCATTCTGTGCATTACAGATCACTGACTGACCTAGCTGTGAAAGTGGCAATGCAGGGAAGAGTTTTGCTCTGCACTCCACTTCAGTTGGACTGGAACAGATGTTAGGATAAATGTTACTAATCCTTTTAATGGGTACTATTTCACCACCATTGGGACCTGTTGTAGGAGGACCAAAGTCCATCCAACCTGACCATTTGCAAGACTTGGTGCATCCTCCCGTTGTTGGGGTAGGGGTTGGTGTTGTTGTGGTTGTTGTTGTGGAAGTTTGAGTTGTTGGTGTTGTTGTTGGTGTTGTTGTGGTTGTTGTTGTGAAAGTTTGAGTTGTTGGTGTTGTTGTGGAAGTTGGAGTTGTTGGTAAAGTTGTTGGTTTTATTGTTGTTGTTGATGTTGGTGATGTCGTAGTAGTTGGCGTCATAGTTGTTGTAGGACTTGGACCACTTGTTGTCGTAGGACTAGGGCCTAATGTTGTTGTAGGAATTGTTGTTGGGCAATTTGTTTCACAACAGAGTACTCTAATCTCATAGTCAAAGCACTGCTGTTGAAGACCCTGGTTTTGGTTCAGACATATCAATCCATTCTGTGCATTACAGATTACTGACTGACCTAGCTGTGAAAGTGGCAATGCAGGGAAGAGTTTTGCTCTGCACTCCACTTCAGTTGGACTGGAACAGATGTTAGGATAAATGTTACTAATCCTTTTAATGGGTACTATTTCACCACCATTGGGACCTGTTGTAGGAGGACCAAAGTCCATCCAACCTGACCATTTGCAAGACTTGGTGCATCCTCCCGTTGTTGGGGTAGGGGTTGGTGTTGTTGTGGTTGTTGTTGTGGAAGTTTGAGTTGTTGGTGTTGTTGTTGGTGTTGTTGTGGTTGTTGTTGTGAAAGTTTGAGTTGTTGGTGTTGTTGTGGAAGTTGGAGTTGTTGGTAAAGTTGTTGGTTTTATTGTTGTTGTTGATGTTGGTGATGTCGTAGTAGTTGGCGTCATAGTTGTTGTAGGACTTGGACCACTTGTTGTCGTAGGACTAGGGCCTAATGTTGTTGTAGGAATTGTTGTTGGGCAATTTGTTTCACAACAGAGTACTCTAATCTCATAGTCAAAGCACTGCTGTTGAAGACCCTGGTTTTGGTTCAGACATATCAATCCATTCTGTGCATTACAGATTACTGACTGACCTAGCTGTGAAAGTGGCAATGCAGGGAAGAGTTTTGCTCTGCACTCCACTTCAGTTGGACTGGAACAGATGTTAGGATAAATGTTACTAATCCTTTTAATGGGTACTATTTCACCACCATTGGGACCTGTTGTAGGAGGACCAAAGTCCATCCAACCTGACCATTTGCAAGACTTGGTGCATCCTCCCGTTGTTGGGGTAGGGGTTGGTGTTGTTGTGGTTGTTGTTGTGGAAGTTTGAGTTGTTGGTGTTGTTGTTGGTGTTGTTGTGGTTGTTGTTGTGAAAGTTTGAGTTGTTGGTGTTGTTGTGGAAGTTGGAGTTGTTGGTAAAGTTGTTGGTTTTATTGTTGTTGTTGATGTTGGTGATGTCATAGTAGTTGGCGTCATAGTTGTTGTAGGACTTGGACCACTTGTTGTCGTAGGACTAGGGCCTAATGTTGTTGGGGTAGGGGTTGGTGTTGTTGTGGTTGTTGTTGTGGAAGTTTGAGTTGTTGGTTTTGTTGTTGTTGTTGTGGATGCTGTTGGTTTTGTTGTGGTTGTACATTCAATGGGTGTACAACATTTGGCTTTTATTTCATAGTCAAGACATATGAGAGCTTGATATTTATTCTCACAAACTAGACCAGAGTTATTACATGTAACCTTTTGGTCTAACTTTGATAATGGCACACCTGGATATCGTACTGCTTGACATTTGACTTCAACTGGTTTATCACATACTTTATATCGTCCCGATTTAATTATATTTTTTATTGTTTCATTGTCGCCTCCATTTGGTCCATATTCAGGATAGTCGACATTCATCCATGTTGTCCATGAACAGACTTCACAATGCTGTGGTATTCCGGTTGTTACTTTTGTTGTAATTGTTGTTTCCTGTGTTGACACTGAAACATGAATAAGTAACATAGCACTCAACACGTTTTATGCGGCTACATACTTATATAAACTATATTTCCTGAGATCAACCCCCTTTTAATCTTTTTTGGTCTTGCATTTTTTGGTTACTTGTTTTTGAGTGCAACCATTTAAGTTACAGCTTAATGTTTTAAATTGAGGATGTCGATCTCTGGAAGGGAAAAAAAGTACTTGGAATGAAGTTCAGGGTGGCTTTTGTTTTGCAGTAGAAAGCCAAAGGCCATTTTCTATAAAACTTATAGAGTTTCAGGGTCAGATATCTGAGAAATATATACATAAAAATTTATGTCAGAGGGGACATTTGGAGTATATGTATAAAGAATTGCAATTAAAATTAAACGTGGTTCAACAAAAGGCCAAATGAATAGTGTCATAACATTATGTTGCCTGTATTGGTTAACACTATTGCTACATTTCCTCAGGGTTGCCAACTCTCACGCATTGAGCGTGAGACACACGCATTTGACCGTTTTCACACGCTCTCACGCCACACTTCCGATATCTCACGCCGAAAAAAAATATCTAGTTTATTTACCTCTGATCCATATTCAATGAGTTACTACTAATTTGTGTCCATTTTACGCCCCCCCCCCCCCCCCCCCCCCGTCAACAACTTACGCTCCTTTGTTAGAACTTCTATGTTCTAACTTCAGTAATATGCTGAATATTCACAATACATGTATCTCAAATAGTGGCACTTACCTGGTATAGTTGTTGAAAAATTAAAAGTAGTTGCTGGTGTAGGTGCTGTTGGTGGTAAAGATGTAGGGCAAGGGTATATATTTCTTCCTATTTTTCCATTTTCTTTACAAATAGCTATGATGCAGTTGCCAAGCCCATCAGTAGTGTTGTAGATTGTGTGTCCATATGGATAGCTTTTTCCATCATATGTACAGGTGCAAGCTGCAAAGTCAGAATTAAAGTTAGATCTTAAAAACCAGCAGTTAACTGGTACATAGACAAGACGTATATAGACATACAAACAACCCTCAGGTGGGCAACTCCCTAATAGGCCGTGCTACCTGAGGTACGAACACAACGCAAACAACAACAAGACCACATAGATTACTGATGTTACTGAGGGGGGTGGCTTACAGGTGGCCTCCGTAGAGTAACAAAAGAGAATTTTGAAATATCACTTACCTGTTATATCTGTTTTGCAGTTGATTTTCATAGAATTGCAATGGCTTCATGCAATACAAAAATTAAAAAAAATGTTTTATTTAAAGATAATAATAATTACATTATTTTTATTTAAATTATCTGTACTAATCAGTAACAATATTTTCCATCACCATAATAACATATCTTGGACAATAGTTAACTAAATGCATCCAATGTAAAATGCAATTCAAAATCCTTCATGCTAGCTTATGTTCATGAAATAAAAAGAAAACAAAAATGTAATAAGTAATTAGTAATTATTTTCTGGTATCAAGTATAAACATACCATATCTGACAGTTTTCTGTGGTTGGAACTTCCTGTCCATTGCTATAATGCTTTCCTTGTTTGTCATAGCAGCCACAATTTTCCTTTACAACACATTTCATTGTGTCCTCATCAAAATATGGTTGACCAGCAGGACAAATGGGATAACAGCCTGAAGAAATAAGTCCACAAATATGTTTACAGAAGTGTAAATTATCATTTTAGTGTGTAAACAGCAAAATGTTGCTTTTCTACCTCAATAGTTTTATTAGTTGCAACTTAAACATTAGATGCAACTGAAACCAGTCGCATCTAATGTTTGTTATACAATTATTTTATCATACAAATTTATTTTATAGGCATGTAACAAATACTAGAACATATTATTAACTTATATGTAAACATTGCAAAATAAAATGTATTTGATATGCATAAAATATCAAATATGATGCAGATGTTTGGGTTGATTGTCATGTAATGAAATGAAATGGCAAATACATTTAGTACCTCTCTTTGGAAATTTGTATTATGTCCCTTATAAGACCATTAGCAAACTGCTAAAAACAAATTTTTATAATTTTTATTACATTTTATGCTAACAAATGTAAATTGCATAAGGATTTCTCCAAATCAATTAGCCAAACTGAATCAATTACAAAACGTAAATATATATTACATTTTAATTACATTAAAAAGGTTCTTTTTAATAGCATTAGCTTTTATAAAAATGTTTTGTATTGCAATATTTTGTGGGAATGTGCAAACTTTAATATTTAAGTATTTAAGTGTTATTTTGACATGATACCTCAACATTGATTGATTGATTGAAAGGAAAGAAAGAAATTTAAAGAACATTTTTTTGTAACATTGGTTAGTAAAAAAGCATAATGTAAATAATATAAAAATGAAATTCAGTTTAAATAAAAAAAAACACTGTTCATTGTGGTTAACTGCCCTTGCTATTAACAGTCAGCTGCATAATGTCTAACATTTGACATAAAAATGAGTTACATTTTTGAAAATATGTTTAGCAAAAAAATGTATTTCTGTTACATACGTAAAAATTGTAATTTACTTAAAAGCCTATATCAGTGGCATAGTTAACATAGTGGCATAAACACATGGAACTGTCATAAAAGGTAAAATGGGATTTCGACCCCATTGGTTTATTTTTTATTTTTTGCATTAGGTTTTACAAAGTTAATAATAGCTTATTTTGTTTCTCTTTCTCTCTGTTTTCTTTGGTTGCAATGATCAATTGATCAGAGATGATTCTTGATTAAACGGGATAACAAATTGTACAGATCACACATTAAAAAAATAAATGGCACCTTTCACTTTCAGTTACATGCTTGCATATTAAATTAATCTAAAACTATTGCATACCTTCTAGGGGTGGTATCTGACTAGAGCAGTTCCCAGTGGGGTTCCTGCAGGTCTTCATACAGGGGGCACCACAAGGTTGGTAGTGCCACTCACACTCATCAGGAGGGTTGTAGTAATCACAGAACAGTGCTGGAAGAACGACAGCATTTTAACTTGAATAGATTTTTTTCAAATATTTTTTTTGTTGTTGTCCAGCAACATTGAACATTCAATTAAGTGACTCACGGCAGATTTTAGGGGTTCTCCAAGCAACACAGACTCCGCCCTCATTACAGGCTTCTGCGTATGCGGCTACAGCAGTGCAGTAACACTCACAATCTCCACCCGTATCACAAGCACACGTATCTCTGACACAAGCATCATAAAAAGGAGCTGGATCCACCTTGTCAGGAAAATGCATAAATTAATAATAGTTTAAATGTATTAAAAACTCTGCTAAAACTAGTAATTAGAATAACTTACTTGAGTATGGCAGGTTGTAAAAACTTCGCTCATGATGATGCTACATTGTTTCTGAGCCCAAGCTTGTCGGTACAGGTTATAGAAACAGGGGTTGCTGATGCTGTTAGCATCAGGGCAGCTTGTAGACTCTTTCCAGCTGTTTCCAAAATCTAAGGCATTATTTACTACTCCTTGATTTCTTAAGGTGAAGTCATTGTTTGCATTACCATCATAATTTCCACAGAGGCCACAAACATCACCCTGTCATGAGAAATCAAAATAACTCCAAAGTTTAGAAATGTTGGCAGAGTAGAATAATTACAAGAATTGTTCACCTTTTGGTTCTGTTCTACTTTACTATATGAACATATATTCACCTTGTATTCTGGACTCAGCTTAATGAAAATACTGGTTTTTTGGTCCCACATAAGAATAAGGCCATTTTTTGCCTCAATCACCAAATAAACACCCATGAACATGATCTGGTATGGAATTTCATCTGCTCCATCTCTCTGGACAACGTGATAGGCTCCATCCGTTAGTATGATCTCATTACTCTGGAAGAAGAAAATGAGTTTGCCAGTTAAGTATTTAGTGTCACTACACTAAACACTAATTGTATAACACAATATGCAGAATAACAGTGTGACGCTCGAAATATGAAGCAAGACGAACGTCGATCTGTGTAACACTTAACGTTTAATGTGAACAAATAAACACGTGAAGCTCCGTGCGAAGTGCAAACAGACAACACACCTCTCACACAGGCACGAAACTTTAGACAAAGACGAGCACAAGACACTGCGTGAACGTACATTAAATAGGTGATGAACACAAACCCTCGTGATCTCGAGACAAGGCACAGGTGCGACTACGAACACGCTCACAAACAACCCACACCCATGGAACTACAAATATGGACATAACGACACGCAGACAACGTAGCGGCACGCCCACAGGGACGGGTCCGGAGCTGTCACCGTGACAAACAGAAGTAAGCCAACTCTTACCCCAAGGAAAACCTTGACTGCCTTGGAGCAGGTGGTACCAGTGGTTCCACAGGGAATGTTTTCAGTTATGACTCTAAAAGTGCCACTGGTATTGCTGTGACCACAGTGATCCTAATCATGCCAAAAAGAAATGTATGTGAATTGACATGAATATCACAAGTAATTTAAAAGAAATTACTAAGATTACTAAGTGTAACAGTTGTAAAAGTTTTCTATGTACTTACTCTGACAAGGGTATATTCACAGTTTCCATCAAAAATGTATCTCTTGC
The DNA here is from genome assembly GCF_052324685.1 of Brachyhypopomus gauderio. Classification (NCBI taxonomy): domain Eukaryota; kingdom Metazoa; phylum Chordata; class Actinopteri; order Gymnotiformes; family Hypopomidae; genus Brachyhypopomus; species Brachyhypopomus gauderio. Next base: position 10,561,380 of record NC_135222.1, on the reverse strand, counting down.
CATCAAATGTGATGTAATGTCCATCACCATAAGCTGCACAGGTTCCATGGCACAAGTCATTGGTGCACTGCCATTTCCTGTCTTTGCATGTGCTGCATTAAAAATAGAAAGAAAAACTTGGTTTTTGTACTTTTGTATATTTTGAAAAAAAGTTCTGAAATATATACTAAAGCTATAAGGTATAAATGTTTATAGGCAATTGTAATGAATGTTTTGTAGTATTAAGTATTTGACTGATTCCAGTGAATGCAGTTTTAACCCTTTTGTTCAGAAGTCAAGCAATAACTACATTGCCACGGTCCACCCCTGACTACTCCATCAGATTTGTCTGTGTGCGTATATGTTTGTGGGTGTTGCTTGTCTGTGTACATGTTAATTTGTGTCATTAATCTCACCTGTTTCTTGTCTTGTTGGAGTTATGCATTGCACTTATGTCTTGTTAATGTAAGAGTATTTAGTGTGTGTTGATGTGTTCATTACTTGTCTTTGTTTAATCAAGTCCCATGTTGTGTGTTTCATGGCAAATAAAACTATATACTTTCAACTTCACTTTCAACTCGGCATCCTGTTTTATCCCTTGCATGTTACATCACAGATAAATATGAAAATTAGGATCTCTTTACCAGGTATTGCAATCAACATTGATGGTATCTCCAGGCTGGTAAAGAATACTGTTATGAACACAAGGGCAAAGGTCCTCCTTGATGCAGCCTCCTTTTCCATCAGACAAAAGCCCAGAGGGACACATACAGCCTGAGATGCACTCTGTGCTGATCTATTGTGGAAATTTTTACTCTTAGGACACACACTTCACATGCACACATTGTATTTATAATAGCTATGTCCTTATTATTATGGCGTGTCAGCTACACGTAACACCATGACTCACACAGGCCATGTCCATGGTGTTGCAGCTCTTCTGGCACTCAGAGCCTGAAGCTCCTGGGGCAGCACCAGAGCAGTTGAAGAATACCATTGGTGAGGAGCAAGCTGAAGATAAATTTAGCATATGTGAGTGATGAGGTTTCATACCAATCACTTTACATGTTTTTTTCTGATTCTGATTATAAATTTATATTTATCCTATAGGTTGTAAATATTTTTTGTGGCTTTTCTGTAATTACAGCTGTCTAATCACTGTCTTGTGTCAGCCATATAATGTGTGTACTTCTTCTATTTCCTGGAAACTGCATGAGGTCTAATAGATGTTGTTGCTGGATGTGTTATACCATGAAATTAGCTGAGCTAACTTTTTTAACATACTGATCACTCATGCATATGCAAAATTAACACAAATTAACAAATCTGCTTACAAAAACATTTGCTTTGTAAGGGGGAAATTTTCGTGCTTGCTGGAAGCGTCATTGATTAAGTTGTAAGAAAACAAATACCCCTTCATCCTAGAAACACTCCTTGTATGTATTTATCTGTAATAACTTTTTTTTTCATTTCACAGATTTTAAATCACAATTATGTTTTCATGTAGATATATATAGAAAAGGGATGTGATGGCAACAAAATGTTTCAACATATAGTATGGGTATTAATTCTGAAGAAAGCTACATTTCATTTTAACTATAGATATTAAATTGTGGAAGTACTCACATGGCACATCAGGGGAATGTCCGATGCAGCTGAGTTTGCCATTCTTGCAATTGCTGAAACACAATTTCATACATTTTTAAGGTAAATTAGCCATCAGTTCACACTCAAAAAGGTATAGACACTGTCCAAACATGCCATACCACATGGCCCCATCCTTAGTGATGACCTCTCCGGGAGGAATCACTGCTCCTTTGTAATAGCAGGAACATTTAGCTGGTGGAACACATTTCCCCTCCTCATCCAAATATGTTCCATGAGCACAGATGCACCCATCCACAGACTCAAAAGTGATTGCACAAGTGAAGTCTGGGTCACTGTGGCAGCGGCAGGACTGGGTACTGTTTTGAACGTCATAGGAGTAGACCATGGTGTTAGGGCAAGTGGCATATTTCTCTGTGAAGAAGAAATACCCAGTTTAGTAGCAACACACTCTGGGCATATCCATCCCAGCTATAATGGTAGCAGTGAACAATGTTATTGTTTATAAATGTTTATATCTGTGATATGAAATCATTGATCAGTAACTTACTACATGCTACATTCCTCCAGCCATTGAGAAGAATCCCTTTAGAAGCACAAGCGTGAGTGTATGCAGAAAGAGCGGCACACATGCAGCTCTCACTGTTCTCACAATTACATGTGTCATACATGCAGTTCTGCTCGGACAAGCAAACAGTGAACATGATTAGGTCAAACCCTTCCTAACCCTACATCCACAGGAAATGTACATACACGTGAAATATTTATACTAAACCAACTATCTACTGCAGGGTACCTTTTGGTAGATATCTGGGCTGATTTCACTGTGGCAAGGAGCAAAGACACCATTAGGGTCTGTCAGCAGTGAACACCAGAGCTGGGCATATTTCTCTGTAACCAGGAAAGGGAGATATGTTTATTCTAGTATATGTTGAAACAGTATTAATGAAACTGATGACGTCAAACATTGAGATGTACCATTTTCCAAGCTAAGACTGCAGGGGTTCTCAAAGGTGTTCTTCACTTCAGGGCAGTTAGCTCTGGTCCTCCAGCTGTTGGCAAAACCTACACCAGTACCCTCACGAGATCCACACATGGTTGTGAAATCATCACTTTGGATGTTGTTATAGTTTCCACAAAGGCCTAAGAATAGTGAAAGACGATCAGTTGACAATATTCAATATAAGTAATGGTTTTGTTATTTAAAGTGTTCACTTTTTAAAATATATAATACTCAACCACATACAGCAGTTACATGAAAAATATATAAATAGTGGGCATCTAACATACCCATTACATTTTGCTTGTGAGTCACATCTACAGTTATGTAAACCTGCATAACAGGTATAAGCTGGATCTCTATCTGAAGTCCAAAAGATGTCTGGACAATGATGTAAAAAGTGGTTGGCCTGAAAACATTCACACCCGCTGTAGAGAGGAAAAAAAGGTAATTATGGACAGTTTACCATCGTATAACATGAAATTTTAACCACATAGTTCATTGTTAATCAGCAATTGTCAACAGTACAATATTCATCTATGCACCCCCCTCCCCTCACCCAAAAAGGAACCATTTGTGTACTTTTCATTTAGAGGTATCAAAAATAATTTTAATTAAATTTTTTATAATTACCGACCTGTAGAAATAGGCAGCTGAGAAAAGATTCTGTTGACAAAGACTTTTCCATCAGGCAGGATGTTAAATACCTGTAAAATGATAATGCCTATTTAGAATGACAATAACATAAAAAGGTCCTTAAAATGCATGCTCTTGAAAGGACAGAGTTTGTAAAGAAAATAATGGAGTGATGTGTGTGTGTGTGTGTGTGTGTGTGTGTGTGTGTGTGTGTGTGTGTGTGTGTGTGTGTGTGTGTGTGTGTGTGTGTGTGTATGCATGCATGCATGTGCACTTGCTCATGTGTAAGGGAAAAGATGCACATGCACACAACATCTGTGAAATCTCCAGAGGAATCTTTTCTCTTTAAAATCAGTGTTTTAATTTCAGGACAAAATGGTCAGGTGAAGTACAACAGGAAGCTGATGGCTCTTAGCAGCATCTCAGTATTTTTTATTAGTTCAACATATTCCCCAAGAAACACCCATGAAGCTATAAAAGTTGTCATAGCTTCTTTTATATATTACCGTAATGCCTGAAGACAGAGCCAGAGTAACTCCCTTCAGGCAAGTCTCTGTATCGGTCAGACCACATCTCACCAGGTCTCCTACAACCGTGAACTCTGTGCCATTGGTTTGCTAGGAGAAAACAAATAATTCCAGTTGTGAGTTAATGTAGAGACAGCATGCATTTAGCATGAAATGGCATCAAATTAAAACATCAAGGTCAAAATAAAAAGTTAATGAATGAGTCCTTGACACAAGACCAACAGAAGTAAAATTGTCAAGGAAACTGAAAATGATATCTGTGTTTCATGGCTGAGATGGAAAGATGGCATGATCCACAATAAGAAAGCAAAGCTCTTGGCCACTACCCCATGAGAAAGAACATGAACGTGAGATGTGATAATAATAAGATGTGATAATAACAATATAACAATAATGTTATGCACAATCCCACAGACATTGATTTGTCATAAATATTAAAGTATTTTAGTGTGTGAAAGTAAAGCTCAGTTTGGAATCTATTAAAGAACAATATGTTTGGTTAAGGAAGATCTCAAGCAGCAATAGGCTCTAATGTTAATGTTCATCTATCATTCCATAGATTTTGCGTAATTCCATTAAATACACCTCCTGTGCACCAATGAAAGTTTGTAATTGCATTACCACAATTTAATGTCACTGACATCATCCAAAAATATGACAGTTAGACTGACCTTGGCGAGGATGTATGTACAGTCACCATGGAAATTGTATGTCTTTCCATCAAATGTGGTAATGTGAGAGCCTCCATCCACAGAACAGGTCCCAGGACAGTCTGTCTCTTTGCATGTCCACTTATTAGAGGTACATGTGCTACACAGAAAGACAATATTTGTTTTTACAAATATTTACTTACAGGTCACATAGAGAAATTTTTGTGTGTGTGTGTGTGTGTGTGTATATGTGTGTGTGTGTGTGTGTGTGTGTGTGTGTGTGTGTGTGTGTGTGTGTGTGTGTGTGTGTGTGTGTTAATTACATGCTCATAGACATGTAATCAGCAGTAATTAGAGAACAAAAAGTTGGAAGTGTCTTACTTACCATTCTTTACAGTTGCCAGTGAAGGACTGACCAGGATGATAGATTTTTCCTTGGTGGGAGCAGGAACATTGTGTCCTCTCAATGCAGCCTTTACCAGTGAGGTCATCAAACACATAACCTAGGACAGAAAACAATATTTAGTAATTTGTATAAATTAATTTGAGGTGAAATATAAGATTACGTATTTGCATTAGAATACTAAACAAAGTAAAACTAATTCAAAGCAATTTTTCACACGAGTTAGTTAAACATTTTCAACAGTGCTGGTATTATGTATATATGTAATAATTATCCCTGAAACCATGAAAGATGTTATTCTTAAAAAGACTGCAAAGTAGTATGATTTTAAGAATGTTATAAGTGTAGTACTATTTTTCAAGCAGATGGTATACCTGCAGGACAGAAACATCCATCAATGCAGTGATCCTCACAAACATGACCTCTGTCAGGATTAGAGCAGGTGTTGATGCAGGGGTTCCCACACTCCTGGTGCACCATGTTTTGGTGAGGACATGTTTTGGCTGTAAAACAGGTATTGTCAGTTCATTATTAGTGAGGCATGCCTTTTAAATATGTGAGGTATTGGTATCGATGGGAATGGGAATGCACAGAAAAGAGAATCACAGGCATCAACCAGTAGAACACAACAGCATTTGAAATGGCATTGCTTTAGAAAAACTTTGTCAGTGCTGCATTTGAATTCAGACAAACCAACATCATCATCAGCCACTACACTGTATGATTCTTATGTGAGGTGAAGCTGCAGTTTGGCAATCGAAACATTTGGTAAGACTTACGGCAGAACTGTTCTGTCCTCCATTGGCTCGGTTTCCCACCAGCATGTACACACTGGCGAGAGAACTCTGAGATGGTGCTGCACAAGCAGAAAGTGTTGGAATTATTGCTGCATTTGCACATGTCTGATTCACAAGCCTTGATGAAGAAATCAAGGGCCACAAGGTCTTTGCAGCTACTGAAGGCTGGTCCTGAGAGCAGTTGCTCACACACTGAGGTCTATAGACATCAGAAGACAAGAATGCAGATTATACAACTGAATTTTGCAATGCAATGAAAGTAAGAAATGAAGTTTACCATGAAGTAAGAAATGGAACTATGACAAACAGTACCAGTTTTGTGCAGTTTGCACTAGGCTTCTCTTCTGATGAAGGGGCTAATGCAGTACAGCTCTCAGTTGGATCATCCATCTTTGCAAAGTGTCCATATTCAGATGGAGATATCTCATCACCTTGATGTTTCAAGAGAAAACATCTCATAGTTGTCATTGTTTCATCTGACTCTTTAAGCACTACCATCTGAAGGTTTAAGGTTGCTGTTCATGGACTGCTATTCATAAACAACAACATTTTACATGTACAAATTTCACTAATGCATTCTAATGTATTATAAACTGTATAGCTAAAGTTTGATGAGGTAGACCATATTAGTCAATATGACACATCAAGTGTCACTATGAATGTCCTTATTCTAATCCCAGAAAACCAACCATTTTTGATGAACTCATTGTAGAGTTGGACTCCGTTAAAATCACCACAGAGTCCACAGGTCTGATTTTTGTATTTGTTGTCCAATTCAACCTGGAGAAATAAACAAATGCAGGATTATATATTTATTGCAAAGGGTTTCCCACTGTAAAAAAAAAACTTCAGAAGGATAATCCACATTTAGAACCTAACAATCTCCAGTTTGCTGTTTAAAGTTGAAATTACCACCCAATCAGTAATCAGTATGTCGAATATCATGAAAACATTACAGCTACTCTTTTAGTTTCATGAAGGACAATATTTTCTCTATGCAAATTGTTTTTCTGTTCAATGTGTTACAGAAGAATTTTTAAGTTGTGCATTTCAAAGAAAATAGATATACTCCTAGCATTTTAAAATCCTTCAAAGAATCACAATATGTAGCACTATATTTACATTGTAGTATTTTGCCAGCATTGTGGAACCTCTTGTCAAGTAACTGTGCAAGCATAAAGCTCATGGGACATACCATTGTCATCCTACGTGGATGGCGTGACATTCTAATGGCGTGCCAAGCCACAATAGCCTAAAAACTAGTTTATTTACACTAGTCAGCAGGTGATTTATCATTTATCAGGAACGATTTTGTGAATATGGTCAAAATAGATACTAGGGATTTCTGTTCATTATGACTGTACAATGACTTACTGAAGGCCTTAGTGCTAAATACCTTGGCCAAAGATATGAATAAGCCATTGTTATTATTACTGCTTTCTTTTCTTCTTTTATTTGAAATGAACCAGACAGGAAATAAATACATAGCATACAGTTGTAGCATACATAAGTCAACATGCCTTTGGCCTTGAATTTTTTTTTCAACATTCAAAATCAAATGTAGACTTAAATCACAACTTTGACCTTATAGTATCATGGTTTGAAGTGTCTGATATGCACAAATAGATATCCCTTACAACATTGCGTTGTCTTGAAAATCATAATTTTACATGGCTTACTTTGATAATGTAATTCTTGAATCTCTGCATTAACAGCTCTTGGTTTAAAAGGTCATTGAATATTCTACCAGAAAGACTAAAAACTTCACAAGCTCCTCACAATATAAATGGCTTAATAACTATATACAATGAATCAAAAACAGTAACAGTATTCACTGCATAAGTACACATAAAACCATATTTCTGGGTAATGCTCCTCCTGTGATTTTCTACTTACCATGAGTGCATCATCCCCATTCCACAGGACCACAAGTCCCAGCTTGGCGGTGACTTTAATGTAAGAGGGATTTTCCTCAATGAGTACTCCAGAGTGGCTGAATGGCAGAATCACCCTGTGGAAAATGTACATTCACTCAGAACTGTTTCCATCTACCAAAGGAGGCACACTGACCATCACCTAAGACCCTTAAAACACTCAATGAACACCTTGGCCCTTAAAGACACTACTCACTCATGGCCGTCCACTATGACAGAGCTATTGGTAAGCTCCACTGTTGTGCCGTCCAGTTTCATGGTGATCTTGCTTATTGTGGGCTGGTTGTTCACCACTTGCCGTCTCATCTGAATGTTAAAGTCTTCATAGGTGGCACCACATTGTGAGGTCAAGATGTAGTTGCAGGTTGATGGCAGCTCGAAGGTGTCCCCGTCAAATGTTTTGAAGTGGTAGTTACCCCATGTGCTGCAGACCCTTTCATTGTGAGCAGGTTTCACACCTGGGACACCAAAGATAATACACTGAAAAACTAAAGAAAGGAGCATGCTAATGCTATACAGCATGTGTTCATAAACTCTGACAGATGCTGTTGACCTTGACAAAAGGGCTTAAATACCCTTGCTGTAATGAAACATTTATTTGTTCATTCAGTTAATAATCCTATTACATGTATTCCATTATTCTCCATCAATCTCTTTTTAAGTAGTGACTTATTTGCTATATAATCATAAAGTGACCTCTGTACAATTAAGATCCAGGAATCTCTCAGTAGTACTTATGGAGTAATTATCTTTCAGAAGGACATGTGACCCACCTGCAATCATGGATATCTTGGACATAGGTGGAATGATATTGACTTGTCCATCTGCTGTTGGAGAAAAGTGAACAGTGATTCTTGTGTATTTACACAAATATTAATGTACTGAACCCCCTAATACCTTTCAAGGACCATTATTCATTAATCATTTATTTTATGAAATTCACAATAGAAGGAGGAGAACTGGAAAAACAGGACATAAGTTTTTCCAGTGGCTCCACATTGCTCAAACAATTCAGCCACCATACAAAACTTCAAATTCATAGTATTGCAGGTTCACAAAATTGTTGACAATGAACAACTGAGACAGAGTACCTGTTAGGAAATTACATTATTCTACCTGTTTGAATGGTGCTTAATCCAATGGCAAGTACCACCCATCTGATCATCCATGTCGGTATCTCCCTATATTTCCCCATGATGGTCCTGTGGGTTCACTGACAGCCCACAGGTGTTTGAGATCAGCACTTACCTCTGCTTTAGTATTTATACCACCTGCTATTGTGTGAAGGCCAAGGAGGGGCATAACCTGGCTCTCTACCAACATGTCAAGGGCTCCCTGATATTAATGTACTTGACTCCTTATAAATTCACAATTTCACTGACAATTTACAAGATTAATCATTATTACTTTTTATAAAAAATATATATACTTATACTTTGGACTATGAAGAAATTCATCAGTGTTTCAAGGTTTCAGATAAAATTGGGACATCACTAACATCATCAAAATTTATGCTGGCTTTATTTCTGGAAGACATTATTAACATTTTGTACATTTCTCAATTAATTGAAGAATTCAAATATTTAAAAAGGTTCCCATGGCATTTTTAGGAGAGTTTGTGTCATTTATCTTTGACTCATTCTGTGCACACACATGCCTGTGCAGGCGTCTACCTGTAAAAAGATTAATTGCTGATTGTCTCTCATGACTTCACACTGTTGTTGGCATTGTTATACATATCTCTAACATCAAATTTACACAAAGAAATTAAAAGCTAGTTATTCAAAATGAATAAAACCATATGTATCCTTTTGCTCTGTCACACAAAGTATGCCTCTTATCAGTAAAGTAGTCATTGTTCTAATATACACCCTTTCAGTTGGATGGCTCAAGTAACAACTCGGTACAACACTTTTCTTTCAATTTGAGCATATCTACAAAAAGTTATAGGTTTTCTTAAAAGTCTCCAGAATTAATGTCTTCTGTAAGGGATTCTGTGTGTGTGTGTGTGTGTGTGTGTGTGTGTGTGTGTGTGTGTGTGTGTGTGTGTGTGTGTGTGTGTCTGTGTGTCTGATTGTGTGTAAACAAATCCAAAGTTATTTGTACCTAAAAAAAACACACACAGAAAACACAATTATGAACTGTATGAAAGAAATATTTACTTACTGATAAAAATCTGAACTTAAACAGACTGAAGAAATCAGAGGCTTTTGAGATGAAGGTTTTATGCATTATATTAAGTATTCATGTCACGTTGAGGACCCCGGCCCCTCCCTTTTGGGCGTGTGTTTACGTAGTCTACGTGCATCGTCTGCGTCTGTGGATATTTCGTGGTGATAGCTATGTCATGTGATAATCCGTCTCACCTGTGAATCGTCTCGTAATCACCTGGGGTTAATGTGGTTTGTCTATTTAATGTGCGCTCGCGCAGTGTCCTGTGCTCGTCGTTGTCTATAGTCTGCACGTTGTGTGCCTGTGTTTGTTTTCTGTGCGCCATTGCGCTATACTTTACAAATAAAACGTGTCGTTTGGACCGGAGACCTGGACTCGTGTCTCGTCCTTGCTCCAGCACCCCAACGTCACAATTCAATTAAAGACCTATTCAAAGAAAAATCTAAACATGAATTTCAATTAGAAGTTTTTGGTGCAATTTAAACTGCTTGTTTGTTTTTTTGACTCATATCAAATTCACATGTGCCCTTAGGTCTCTTATCACACATATGTAACGCCACAGAGATTATATATAATATACAATTCACCTTAATGGTATACAGCTGGCCTTCAGATTTTTGGGCAGTGTTGTTTTCTTTCCAATGAGCACAATGCTCTTTAACAACTTTATGTATTTATTTTATCCCTTTAGATCAGCGCTATTCAACTAGCGGCCCGCGGGCCAGAACTGGCCCTTTCATGAATTTGTACTGGCCCGCGGCCCATCTCCCCATAATTAATAATAAATATTTGATTTATGAACCGCCGTAAAAATAAATAAAATTTTATTTGCAACATTTTATGCTCGAATTTACATTTGCCACCCCCGTCAACAATTTACGCTCACCATCCCCCCCGTGACAGTATTGGTATAGGTCTGAAATTTGTCTGGCCCACTCTGCCAAATCTGGCCCGTAGAAATATATAGTTGAATAGCCCTACTTTAGATCTAAAACAAATTTGGGTCTAAAACATGTGCATTGTTGACATACATAACAGAAGTATTTGATTTCACCTCAAGAACTATACTGACAAGAACCATACTGATTCATGAAGATCAATTGTTGGATTTTTTCTGATGACTACAGACAGAAAAGGTGGATGGTCATTTAACAAGGATGGATGTCAAAGAGAAACCCATTTTTCCATAATTTCTCAGGCATATGAATAATAAAAATAACAAAAAGAAACATATGCAGCAGCTGGATGATCTTGTGATGATGACTTAAATAATGAATTTAAATAATGAATTTTTTATATTCCTTGTGGTTGCAATTGGGTCCAAAAAAATGAATGAATTTAAAGGTCCAAGACAGGTTTAGCTTAACACCTTATTAGTGTAATGGTGGCAGGGAGGGGATGAGAGGCAAAGGGTTTCTTTGATGGTCGTTATTCCCCATCAAACAACATACACAAAAGAATACAATAATCTGCATAATTAACATATCGATAATAGCATATCAACTGTAATAGACTAAACAATAATAGACTAGCAGCAAATATGCGCAAAGTAAGTGCTATAGTGACAGCGTAGGCATGGAGTCTGTTCTATCTCACTCGCCTGGATTAATGTCCAGTGACAACAAAAAGTACCTGTGGGCTTTAAATAGTGCTGAGAAGTGGCAGTTAATAAAGAAACATAAACCAGGTAACGAGGTGTTGATGAACGAGGGACTGGTTGTCATTAGGGATGTGTGTGTGTGTGTGAGTGGGCATGCCCTTGCTTGACAGAAGGCTGATCTGACGTTCCACTGATATAGCGAAGACTGTTAACACACAATCTAAGGGCATAAAGTTTGTACTTGTGTGGTGAAGTGAATTTTGTGTATACTAAGTTCATAAGAAGAATGTGCTCCATGTGTTGGGGTGTTCCTGGCAGTACAAACGAAGGACCATGTCCAGTTCTTGAATGACTTGTTCTGCTTGACCATTGGCTTGTGGATGGTATCCAGAGGTGAGTCTTACGGTGATGTTTCATTTACTGAGCAACTCAGACCACAACTGGGATGTAAAATGAACCCAGCTGTCACATACAATGTCCTCCAGAAGGCCAAACTGCCAAAAGTCATGGCAAAATAAGTCTGCAATCTTCAGTGTGGTAGGCAACCTTGAAGTGTTATTCTCATCTGATGGTGGCAGGTCTGTCAGAACATTAACGGCCAAGTGAGACCAAGGATCATGTGGTGTAAGAAGGGGAGCTTTTTCTATGTGCACAGTCCACATTGGGGTCGACGTGTCGTACAATGTCCCTGTGCATTACCGGCCACCAGTATGCAGGACTTAAAAGATGGGCTGTGTACGCTAATCTAGGAAGCCCAGCGCCCATCGATGTATGTACTCCAGTGGGGAACCGTCAGGGCCCTCTACGCCCTCTCAGAGGGCCTAAAATATTCTTAAAACATAAATATATATAATTAATCCAATTTTTTAATCTACTTACAGTTTGAAAATCGACATCTAAACAATTACAAAAATATATGCAAATAAATTATTCACCCATGTCTATTCAATCTGTGTTGGAAGGTGAGGGGTTAAGTGGAAGCCTGTGATCCTGTGTCTCCCCCTATCAGGACTGTGATGCCCATTGTTCGATAACAGAGGGCCTGACAGTTATAATTCAGCACAATACCAGTTTCAAATGACAGTAAAATTGACCAATCATATCTTCCCTCTTAGTGGGCGGGCTTAACTGTATGATAATTTCCGCCCACTGTGGCAACGCTAGCTGTCGTTAGTACCACCGCTAGCTAGTTTCGATTCAGTCCTTTGATGTCCTCGTGCGCGTTGTTTACATATTCCACTCCTGAGGAACACGGAGCTGTTAACCTTTATTTGTTGGAACCTTATTTTGCTTAAGAAGTTATCTAGTACAGATATTATTGTTTATTACGTTTCTAAAGCTGTACTGTCATCTCAGATTTTTTATTTATTGCAGTTAATTAGGAGAGGAAACAATTTTTTTTTCGGGGGGGGGGGGGGGGGGGGGGGGGGGGTGAGAGCGGGCCCAGGTTTAATGGTCATGGTTCTTTACTGATGTACTCACATGATGTGCGATGCTTAAGCGAGATGTAGAGTTTGTTAGTTGGGCGGTGTGGATGGGGATTAGCCATCTCTCAGTCCAGGTCCCAGCATACAGCCCCCATGAAGCAGCAAGAGGGAGCACCGGCTCCTGGTGGATTCTGCCATCTCGCTGGATTGGCGAGAGAGCCCTCACAACACATCTGGGGTTGCAACCACCTGGTGACCATCTCCACCTTGTATGGCTGCATGAGCACTATGTTATGTTGTGGGTTCCTTTAGACAACCCTTTGAGGACACACACATGGACACCGTTTCACTATTGGAACCATATAATAGCTTTACTGAGGCATCTGCATTGGTGTACAGACAGAAAACACACAACGGGGCAGCGCAGCACCTACCAGTGGCACCGATGACCAGTGTTGCGAATAACGCCGTTAAAAATAACGGCATTAGGTAACGGTGTCATTTTGTCAGTAACGGGATAATATAATTAATTATTTTTCCTGTCGTTACAACGCCGTTGACGTTACTGGTCATTAAAAGCGGTGCGTTACTATATATTGATATACTAACTGTAATGCGAGCGGACCGCTGCCCAGGCTAGTGAGGAGTAACAGATCTCGATAGGTCACAGTTCTCGGTGTAACACCTGTTTAACTTAACAAGTCAGTAAGCGATTGGCCAAGGCAGCGTTAGGGTAGCCAATCAGACCCAGTGTTTTTACACGCGTGCCAGTGACACGACAAGGACACAAACGGAGAAGAGGCAGAAATGGTGAGTCAGGAGCAAGCCGAAGAAAAATTAGCATTTTCAAGGTGGCGATATAAACATTATTTAAGAAAGTACAAGTTCCTGAATGTCTACCAGACTGTGTATTTGATTTATTTAATTAAGAATAGAGGTTTTATTGTTAAGTTTACTTCTGTTGGGAACAAACCAGTTGTCTCAGGTTGAGAGAATTTAATTTAATTTGATAGATGTAAATGCACTTTATATAGTGTAACTGTTTACTTTTGCTTCTTTTTTTTTTTTTTACAAAGATTTGGGATTTTAAAGGATTTTATCCTGCACTGGTCTGTGGATGTGCAATAAATATCAAAAGTTAAACACCTTTCTGATCTACTCATTTCAGCTGACTGTGAAAACTGCTTTTTCAAAAAAAAATCCTTATTCATTGGCATATAACTTTTTTTTTTTTACTGTAACGCAAATACTTTCCCTGGTAACGAATTTCTTTTATTATAGAGTAATTCAGTTACTAACTCAGTTACTTTTTTTGAACAAGTAGTGAGTAACTATAACTAATTACTTTTTTAAAGTAACGTTCCCAACACTGCCGATGACATACACCAGTATAGTCCATGTAGAGTACATACATTTATTTATTTATTTATTAGATTTATTCATTTCATTATAAACAAATTTAAACTTATGCACAAAAGAAGAAAGTATACAATCCACAAATGAAATGAAAGGCAGCAGAAAGAAGAAAAAAATCTTATAATATCTGCCCCTTATTTCCCAAGAATAGTTAAACTATATTTTGTAAAAAAACGAAAAAAACAAAACATAACTAAACATAACTAAACTAAACAAGAACAAACCAAAAATCAAATCCTTCTCTAACTACAGCTCATCACACAATTTCATATTTTTTAAACAAACACACTTTTACCATTCTTTTAAACATACATATGGATCTAGCTTTTTTAACATCACTATTCAAGTTATTCCATAATCTTATTCCTTGTATTACGGTACACCGCTCCTTTAAGCTAGTTCTAAATTTAGGTTTTTCAAACATTTCTATCCCTTTTAGGTTATAACTGCTCTTTCTCTTTATAAATTTTGATTGGATGTTTGATGGTAATATGGTTTTATGTGCTTTATACATTAACAATAAAATATTCAGATCAACCAAATCATTTAACTTCAATAATTTTAACTGATAAAACAGTGTATTTGATGGGTGACTGTAATGTTTTCTGGTGATTATTCATACAGCCCTTTTCTGTAAAGTTATTATAGGATTGATAATTGTTTTGCATGCTTTACCCCAGACTTCAATACAGTAGTTCAGGTGTGGAGCAATTATTGCATTATACAGCATATACAGAGCTTTATCATTAAATAAATCCCTTACTTTGTACATCAATGAAATAGATTTGGCAATTTTTGTTCTTATATGATTTATGTGTGGTCTCCATGTCAGCTTTTCATCAATGATGACACCCAAAAACTTTACCTCACTGACTCTACGTACCTCAACACTATCAACTCTAAATGGAATATCTAGAGTTTTCTTTCTATTACTGAAAATCATATAATTTGTTTTATCCAGATTCAATGATAATTTATTAAGTTGAAACCAAGTTTGTATTTTTACAAATTCTTTCTGTGTCATATCCAGCATGCGTTCTATATCATTCCCCGAACAAAAAAATGTTGTATCATCTGCAAATAATATACATGTAAACAATCTTGATACATTCACCAAATCATTCACATATAAAATAAATAGTTTTGGACCAAGTACGGAACCCTGAGGTACTCCACACGTAATATTGCAAAGTTCAGATCGTATATCATTTAATTGTACAAATTGTTTTCTATTTTCCAGATAGCTAGATACCCACAGTAGTGCTGTTCCTCTAATCCCGTATTTATTCAATTTTCCAAAAAGAATATTATGGTCAATGGTGTCAAATGCTTTCTTTAAGTCAACAAATACGCTAACACAGTACTGTTTTTGATCAACAGCCATTGTTATCTGTTCCATCAACTCAATGAGGGCCATTGATGTTGAATTATTTGTTCTAAACCCATACTGACTGCTACTTAAAATATTTTGTTTATCAATAAATTGATCTAATCTTTTCACAAATAATTTCTCTAAAATTTTTTAAAACTGTGGCAACAATTATATTGGTCTATAGTTTTCAAAGAGAGATTTGTCACCATTCTTATAGAGAGGAACTATCTTAGCTAACTTCATATTATCAGGAAATATTCCAGTTGAAAATGATAAATTACATATATATGTAAATGGCTCTGTAACACAATCAATTATATCCTTCACTAACATCATATCCATGTTAGCCCAATCTTTTGATCTTTTATCTGTACATTTTTTAACAATGCTTATTATTTCCTCTTTATCAGTTTCACCAAGAAAGATGCTGTTGACACAACCCCTGACTGTATGGCTTGTATTATTATTGTCACGGTGAGGCGGCCCCCTACCGGCCGCCTCTGTCCACAGCGGCTGTGTTGTTGTTGTTTTGTGACGTCGTGTACGCCCCTCAGGTGGGCGGAGCCCGTGATCCGTTCCCACCTGATGGTCGTTTGTCTGTCTATATATGCCTTGTCTTTGTACCAGTTGACCGCTGGTCATTATATCCTTAATTCGGATCTATTGCACGGGTTTTAGGTTTGCACACTTTATATTAAACCACCCTTTTTCCCTGAGACTTGGCGTGATCGCTTCCTTTTTGTTGCTCACACCTGCCCGTCACAGAATGACCAGCCACCCTTCGGAAGCCGCCGAGTCTCTTTTTCTTTCTCCTTCGTTCGTGGTCATGTCTCGTGGTAAGTGTTTGTCTGCGTGGTGTTTGTTTGAAGAGATCCGCCGTGCTTTTGTGTTGTTTGTGGCACGGCGAGGGACAGGGCTCTCGCCCTGGAAATACTCTTCGTTTTTGTTGTTTGTTTGTTTGTTTGAAGAGCTCCGCCGTGTTTGTGTTTGTGGCGCGGCGAGGACCAGGACGTCTTCCCTGGGAGCGCTCTTCATGTTTTGTGTGGGAAAAATGTGTACATGTTGACGGACGTGTGGATCTGTGTGCGTGCTCGTTGTTTCATGTTAAATGTTTCATGTGTGACGCGGTCGCCGCTCGTCACTGTCGCCTCGCTCCCCGTGTGTCTTGTGTTTTATGTGGGGAGCGACTGCGACTTGGAGCGGCGCGTCACTATTGTGTATGTGTATGTAGAGCGCGCATGTGTGGGTCCAGTCTGTCTGTTTGTACACTGTTTTGTTTGTCTAGTCTTTGCGTGTGTGTTGTGTCCTAACGTGTTGTCTAATGTTTGCGTGTAATTCCACGCATGCTCCTCCCCCTGAATGTGTGTTTGGGGGGGGACCGGCTGTGGTCCCGTGCCATGGGGTGTGGCACGGAGGGCGTCGCTCCCGAGGGAGGCCCTGACCAGGTAAGTGGGGGGTTCTCCTGAGTTAGGATGGAGACCCCTCCCCCCTGGAGGGGGGATCAGGGTAGTGCGCGTTTGTGTTCTGTGTTGGTGTGTGTGGGTGTGTGTGTGCATTTGTGTTTTATGTGCAGGTGCTTCTCCCTGGCGTTGAATCGTGGCATTCCTGGACCTTGTGGGGGTCTCCAGCTGGCAGGAGCCCCCTTATGTTGTGGGGTGACCGGAGCCCGGTCGGAAAGAGCCCCTCCCTAGAGGGCTGGGGCCCCCGGATGTTTGGGGACCATGGGGCTCCGGTCTGAAGAGCTCCTGCACAGGACGGAGACCCTTCCACGGGGTCCTGGAGGTGACGTAGCCACGCCCCAGGGAGGTAACCTGCACACACATACACCCCGGACGGACAAGGAGCCGAGGCCCGCCGTCCTCGCACCTGTGGGGCTATGCGGCTTAAGGCCGGTTAGGGCGTGAGGGCCCTGTGACCGACCGGGGCGTGGTTTTGTCTTGTTGACGGCCCAGTCGGTCCAGGGTCCCGCCCAGGGAGGTGAGCTGACTAATGTTATGTGTTTTGTGTTTCAGCTCGTGGACTGCAGGAGGTGTGTCCCTGCCTGTCCTTGCCTTCCTGCCCCTTCGTGGTGTTGTGCAGCCGCTGTGTGCCACACACCCAGTGGAGGGGAGTGCGGCTTGGTGGGGGGGTCTGTCACGGTGAGGCGGCCCCCTACCGGCCGCCTCTGTCCACAGCGGCTGTGTTGTTGTTGTTTTGTGACGTCGTGTACGCCCCTCAGGTGGGCGGAGCCCGTGATCCGTTCCCACCTGATGGTCGTTTGTCTGTCTATATATGCCTTGTCTTTGTACCAGTTGACCGCTGGTCATTATATCCTTAATTCGGATCTATTGCACGGGTTTTAGGTTTGCACACTTTATATTAAACCACCCTTTTTCCCTGAGACTTGGCGTGATCGCTTCCTTTTTGTTGCTCACACCTGCCCGTCACAATTATCATCTTTTGGTATTTTATCTGCAAGACTTGGGCCAACATTCGCATAGTATTGATTAAATTAATTCACAATTTCACTTTGATTGAATATTTCTTTATCATCTTTTACAAGATACTGTGAAACACCTGAAGTTGTTTTATGATTTTTCAAAACACTATTCATTACTCCCCATGCTGCTTTCATGTTACCCTTACTTTTATTTAGTAAGGCACTATAATGTTCCTTCTTATGTTTTCTTAAAATCCATGACAACTTGTTTTTATACTTCTTGTATCTCTCTTCTGCTTCTTTTGTTCTTAATTTCAAGAAGCATGAATACAAGAAATTATTTTTCTTACAGGCGTTTCTTAATCCGTTCGTCATCCATGGCTTATCAACAACATTTCTCTTAACACAAAATTTTTGCATACATTTTTTTTCATGCAGTGTTTTCAGAATATTCATAAACACATTATATGCTATATTTACATCATTAACATACACATCTTTCCAATTTTGTTTTTTTAATCATCTTTTAGTTTATCCATAGCTTTTTTTGATCTATTTATCATTTGTTTACATCACATTTCCTCCCTACCAAATCTTGCTCCCCAGCGAACATTAACATAAGCTTTAATAATTTTAAAAGCTTTAATAATAGTTATTTAATAACTTTAATAATTATTATTTTTTTAATCACACACTAACCTTGTGGTTGGGAGTAGACTGTCCCAAACTCCTTAAGTCAGGGTTTATTCTGCCCTTTTTCTTGAGACATGACCTCTTAGATTAACAACAAATAAGTTCAACAGTCTTTCATTCAAATTATTCAACAGAACACCCTATTCAACATCTTAAGGACTATAATGCTCTGGCGGTTTGATAACTCTTGATGGGTATTGTTTACCAATCTCTTGTGGTGGTGTGTTGGTTACCTCTGGAGTTGCTTGCATCGAAGACACACTCCCAGGCTCAGGAGAAGAATGTGTAGCAGATGTGGAAATGGTGTTCTCCATCTCAGGTAGAGCTTCTGAAGTGTGCGGAAATGTCAGGTCTTCATTGGTTGAATCATTCAACTCTGCATGTCGGTCTAGCATCTGATCAGCATGACGTCTCCAGTGTTCTGGTGATGGTTGACCGTGTATGACACAGGACCAATCTCAGCTGACACTACTCCCGGAGTCCAATTCTCTCCTCTCCCATAATCTCGAACTAACACTTTGTCACCAACCTTGAACGATGTGGTTTTCGCATGAATGTCTCGACGAGCACACTGTGCCTCTTGAGCTTTCTCAACCTCGGATGCAACGTTCGGCTTCAATAATTCAAATCGAGAACACAATTTGCGATGCATGAAGAGCATGGATGGCGTCTCCTTGGTTGTGGAGTGTGGAGTGTTGCGATACATTAATAGGAATGCATCTAGCCTATGTTGGATCTAAGCTGTTTCAGTGGAAAGTTTCAGTTGAAATGTCTGCATAAATCATTCTGCAAGACCATTTGTGGATGAATGATATGGCGCAGAGCGGATGTGCCTCACACCGTTGCTTTTCATGAATGTCCCGAACTCGCTCGAGGTGAACTGTGGGTTCAGTTATCACTTACTAAGACTTCCGTCTTACAGCCCTCTTAGAACCTGTATTGTCTTAGAGGTCATGGTGGAGCTCATGATTGACACTTCTGGCCATTTAGAGTGTGCCTCTACCACTACCATAAACATATGGCCTTGGAAAGGACCAGCAAAATCAACATGGATCCTTTGCCATGGAGATCCAGGCCAAGCCCATGGATGGAGAGGTGATGGTCCTGGTGCTTTTTGTATGAGCTGACAGGATTGACAGGTCTTTGAGACTTGTTCAATTTGAGCATTGATTCCTGACCACCACATATAACTACAAGCAACAGCCTTCATTTTCGCAACGCCCGGATGTCCTGTATGTAGCTCAGACAACACTCTGGGTCTCACCCTTGGAGGGATGATGACATGGATACCCCACATAAGACACCCTTGCTGGATAAATCCTCAATGCGCGGATATTTGGATATTTCTCTGCACACAGGGCAGGGTTGACTGTTACCTTGCCACAAATCCTGACGTCTCCATTCTTTTTTACAACGGGCACAATGAGTGTGGCCCAATCACTAAACCTCACAGGCCATATAATGCCCTCCTCAGACAGTCAATCCATTTCAGCCTCCACCTTTAGTCTAAGAGCATAGGGAACGACTCTTGCTTGAGTCAGAAACACGGTTAATGATCTGGTTTCAGGGCTATGACAGCTTCAGTGCCCTTTATGGTGCCCAGTTCTTTCTTAAAAACCTTGCTGTGTCTTTGTAATACTCCCTCCAGCGTCTCTTCACGAATTGTCTTAATTTCCCTCCAGTCGATCTGTATTTACCGCAACCAGTCCTGCCCAAAGAGTGGGGGTGACGTCCCTTCCACCACATACAGTGGCAACTTAGCCATCTGTTTGTTCATCTTTACAGATACAGTGATGACTCCTTCTGGTGAAATTACCTCATCGGTGTATGTTTTCAATACAATGCTCATTTGGCGTAAAGGCTAGTTGCAAAACTGCCCATCATACAATTCCCTTGAAATCAGACCAATTGCCGCGGCTGTGTCTATTTCCATTTCAATTGTCTTACCTTAAATTTTTGGTTTAACACATATATGTGACAAATTTCCCCTGAGCCACCATCGCTACTGGGCCCCTCTTTTGCCTCAAGGTGGTACACTCTGTTCTTATTTTTGACTTTCGGTTTCACTGTCTTCTCCTTATTCATTTCTTTGCTTTTACAGACCCTTGATATATGGCCTTTCTTACCGCAGTTGTAGCATTTCAGTTCCTTGAAATAATAATCTGCTTCTTTATGATTGGTTTTTTTTTTTTACAGCGCATGCATTTGTAGCATCGTTGATTGTTCACTGTTAATGCATACACTTTTCATGCATTCGTAAAAGTCCATACATAGCTGCATCTATTACACAGAAAAACGGCTACTTTTTTATCTTGCTCGATCTCGTTCGCCTCTATGAAGTGCTCAAATCTTTCCACATAGGTCATCCCTTGTTCCACATTCTCGTCAAACGCATTCATGTGTCCGTTATATCCGAATCCATCCATGTCGAGTTGCCCTTCCCATTGTTTGGCGTGTAGGTCTTGGAACACTCTCTCGTGGCCAGACTTTTCCATCCTCAACGCAGTCAATACCGTGGCAGAAGTAACGCAGGTAATCTAAAGTTTGCCTCGTCGCCAATAATGTTATGTTGTGGGTTCCTTTAGATAACCCTTTGAGGACACACACATGGACACCGTTTCACTATTGGAACCATATCGCTTTACTGAGGCATCTGTATTGGTGTACAGACAGAAATCACACTCCAGTGGCACCGATGACACACACCAGTATAGTCCTACAGAGTATATACATCACATGCAAGAAGCCCTGCCTGATGATATAACCCAGGAAGCTGACCTCGCGGAGGTTGAACTTCCATTTCTCCAACTTGCAATACAGTTAACTGTGAAGGAGAGTGCTAAAGACTGCATGTATGTCATGTATATGTCGGCCCAGGGAGGATGAAAAATTAGAATATCATTGATTTGAGCGATGACAGACCTACCCAGAAACTCTCTTAGGACCTCATTTATATAAGCCTAAAACACAGAAGGGGTGGTGGCTAGGCTAAGTACTAAATACTCAAAATGTCCTGTGGTAGTACTAAATGCTGTTTTCCATTCATGCCCATGTCATATCTACTTTCAGTTTCACGTGTTTTCTAGTGAGGTTAATTTCATGTATGTATCATCTTCCAGCTTGTCTCCTCATGCCCTGTTACTTATTTGTTGTACTGCATTTGTTGTACTCTCTGTTTGTACTGCATGAGATTAGTGTTTCTTTCAGTTTTTTCCCGTTTTTATTTATATTCCTCATCGTTCCCGATAACCCGTGTTTAGTGTTTCTATAGCTTTTTCCCCTAGATTACCCATTAAACCTGCTGTGTCTCAGTGACTGTATATATAATATATTCCAATCCTTCTACTGACATAGATTTAGATGTGTAAAACTGTTATACAAGTAACCTTCTTAGTTCCGATGCTAGCTCGCCTCGGTCCTGGGGCGATTGGGTTGGTGTTGGGTTGTTAATATGGACGACAGGTGAATAAGGTGGAGGAAACTCGGTTATTGATTTTCTATCTTTATTGGTCACTGGTGCTGCTCTGTGCCTACTCGAGCTGTCCGCTAGCTGATAACATGGAACTAACTCATGTCCTACATCCCTCTTGTCTCTCCCCCCTTTCGATGCAGTTTTGGGAAAAAAGGCCAATAGAGCAGATTTTCCATGTCCCTGTTGTTGATGGTTATAGCTAATCTTCCAGTATCTCGTTTATGCCACCGAATGCATCATCTTCTCATTCCCAGTCGTTTGATGCATGAATGTACAGCACAATAAAGCAGAGGAGCTAGGACGCTACAACCCGACTCGTGTATTAATTGACAGGAGTTTGGCTCGCTGTTGAATTGCGTAAACATACGCATGCAAGGAGAGCAGTACAGTGGTTTTATGGAAATTGTCCTTGTAGCAGCAAGTAACCAAGATACAAAATACAGGTTAAATATGTAAGCATCAAATTAAACATTCATACATATAACACACATGCCAGTGATTAGCATGTGGCTCCAGCATGCTTATCTATAGCAGCATAGCTAAAGGGAGGGGCCTTGGGGTGACCACAGTCATAAGGGGTTTGCTTTCCACCCAAATCATTGATACAAGAGTGAATGCATGGCATGGCTGGATGACAGCATCATCGAAGTAGGGTTGTTACCCTTTTTAGTGTTCAGTGTTATTTTTATAATTCTTACATTCTTACTAGTGATGAACGAGTACACCGCTATCTGTATCTGTTCAACCATCTAAATTATCTGTATTCGTATCTGTACTCTGTACCTGTACATTGTAACCATGCATTTGTCTGTCTATGTCTGTATATTGTAGTTGTATTTATGCATTTGTTTTTTGTTTTTTTTTTCTTTTGACACAGAGATGTGAGTATGTTATGCTGTACCGAAAGCAAATTCCACCAACTTGTTGTGTGGTCATTAATAATAATAAAAATAAATTAAATGAATTTAATCCACACACTCTTCCTCAGTGGATCTGGATGGAGCTTTTATCTGGATATGATTGCAGTCTAAGACACCAGTGTTTGGAAAGGCTCACAAACAGAATTGAATTGAACTCCTGAATGTTACTGAGCAAAGCCACAGTTTCATAAAAGAACCCACCGCGACTCAGACCTGAAGATGGAGGTGGAGGAAGTGATGACAGGTGTGCTCCACTCCAAGGCTAGTATATATTATTCCTGAAAACACTGCCACTCCAGAGCAACGGCACATAATTCAGGGGTTCATGTGCACCACTTCAAATCAGAGGGGGTCTCTGATGACCCCAACGCTGAGAGGGATAAAGAGGAGGAGGAGCCAGTAAGTGTGCGCTGCCCTAGAGAGTCCAGTGCGTGACCCCAGCAGTTGGTGCGTCCTCCACAGTACCTGTCCAGGGCTCCAAGGAAACTCCTCCTGCAGCTGCTTCCTTGGGCCAGTGCCCTCAGATGGGCACTGGAATGATGGCTTGGTGCAGGTCAGTGCAGGTCTAGGGTGGCTTTGCTGGAAATGGGCCCTCCGGGTAGAAGCGCCCCTCAGTGAGGGTGCTGTCACGTTGGCTACCCTTGATTCCTCCCTCAGGCTACTCTCTGTGTGGGCAAATACATTTGTGTGTGTCTATGCGATGTGTTCATCAGTGTTATTAATTTCGCCTGTCCCTCGTCATATTAATGTTAATTAATGTTGCACGTAGTCTCTGTGTTTTTATGTGTGCATGTTGTTTGTCAGTCATTGTTCCTGACACATCCAATTGTTTTGTGTTCATGTTCATTTTATAAAATAAAACACAATTTTTAAATGGCCTCTCACATTGTTACAATATCCTTAATGCCAAACCATGAATTTAGTTTAAAGAGGATGTTTTTGTACAAACCAGATTCTACAAAAGTTGGGACACTAAACAATTGTGAATAAAAACTAAATGCAATGAAGTGGAGATGGCAAATGTCAATATTTTATTCATAATAGAACATAGATGACCAAAAGTTTAATCTGAGTAAATGTAACATTTTAAAGGAAAAATATGTTGTGTGTCATATCTCACAGTGTCAACAAATGACAAAAAAGTTGGGACAAGTAGCAAAAGGTGGCTGGAAAAAGGAAATTGAACATATAATGAAGAACTGGATAACCAATTAACACTAACACTAATTAGGTCAATTGACAACATGATTGGGTATAAAAAGAGCTTCTCAGAGTGTCAGTGTCTCTCTGAAGCCAAGATGGTAAGAGGATCACCAATTTCACCATTGTTGCGCAGAAAGATATGGTATAGTGCAGTAATACCAGAATTGTGTTACCCAGCGTAAAATAGCAAATACTTAAGTTATCATCATCAACTGTGCATAACATCATGAAAAGATTCTGAGAATCTGGAACAATTGCTGTGCATAAGGGTCCAGGCCGTAAAACTCTACTGGATGCTCATGATCTCCGGGCCCTTAAACGTCACTGCACCTCAAACAGGAATGCCACTGTCAAGGAAATAACAGAATGAGCTCAGGAATACTTCCAGAAAGCATTATCAGTGAGCACAATCCACCGTGCCATCTGCCATTGCCAGCTGAAACTCTACAGTGCAAAGAAGAAGCCATTTCTAAGCAAGCTCCACAAGCTCAGACATTTGCACTGGGCCAAGGGTCATTTAATGGAAGACTGTTTTGTGGTCAGATGAGTCACGATTTGAAGTTCTTTATGGAACACTGGGATGCCATGTCATCTGGACCAGAGAGGACAAGGATAACCCAAGTTGTTATCCACGCTCCGTTCATAAGCCTGCAACACTGATGGTATGGGGTTGCATGAATGCTTGTGGCATGGGCAGCTTGCATTTCTGGAAAGGCACCATTAATGCAGAGAACTATGTTCATGTTCTAGAACAACATATGCTCCTATCTAGACATCATCTCTTTCAGGGAAGACCCTGCATTTTTCAACAAGATAATGCCAGACCACATTCTGCAGCAATCACAACATCATGGCTACGTAGGAAAAGGATACGGGTACTGAAATGGCCAGCCTGCAGTCCAGATCTTTCACCTATAGAGGACATTTGGCACATCATAAAGAGGAAGGTGCGGCAAAGAAGGCCCAAGACGGTTGAACATATTTTTCCCTTAAAATTATACATTCTCTCAGTTTAAACTTTTGATCTGTGTTCTATTCTAAATAAAATAGATGTTGGCTCCTCATTGCATTCAGTTTTTATTCACAATTTGTTTAGTGTCCCAACTTTTTGGAATCCGGTTTGTAATAATGTCACGTTACAGCCCCGAACCACTCCCCTTGGGGGTGTGTCTATGTAGTTCGAGTCCATGTATGTACATGTGGGGGTATGTGTGTGTGTGTGTGTGTGTGTGTGTGTGTGTGTTCACCCGTGTCATTAGTCTAACGTGTTTCATGCGGTTTATAAAGTGTGTGTGTGTGTGTGTAACGTCTTGTGCTCGTGTTTGTATGAGTCATTCACGTATCGTATGTGTTATGTTCTACATGCACTGTCTGTGCTTCACTAAGAATAAAAGTGTAAAAGTCTATACCTTCGTTCTGTGCCGCCTCGTTTCTTGACACGCACTCAGCGTCACAGAAAGACGATCTGACCAAAGAAATGCCAAGCTACACATCGCGCGCAAAGAAGGGGAAGAGGGCAAGTAGGCACCATCACGCCGCTTTCCCTGTACGCCTCCACAAGGCCCCCGTGACAGTCGCAGAGATGCAGCAAGACCCCGTTTGTGCAAGACTGCTGCATCAGGCTCAGGAGGCCAAGACGGAGGCAAGTGCAGAATCCCCCGACCCCCGACCAGAGACTCCTCTCACCTGAGAGCAGGATCATTTGCAATCCTCACCACGGAGATGACTCCGAAACCCCCGGAGGAGGAAATCTCCCCTCCGTCAGTATACTCGGCCCCCACCGAATATTACAGAGAGGGTGAAGAAGAGGTTAGCCCTCCTCCATCCCTGTACTCTGTCCCTACCGAGTACTACGGTGAGGATGTAGTACGGATGTACGGTGAGGTAGTACTCCGTCTGAATGCTCCTCCCCTACGTTATATTATGGGGGTGAGGCGAGTCCCCCTCCATCCGAGTGCTCCAACCCCACAGAGTCCTATGGGGAAGAGGTGAGCCCCCCTCCATCCGAGTGCTCGGACCTCATGGAGTGTGAGGGAGAGGAGGGCAGACCGCTTCCGTCTGAGTACTCAGAGGGCAAATCCTACACTGAGGGGGAGGAGGTGAGCCCATCCCCATCGGAATACTCTGGGGACACCATGAAGGAGAAGAAAGTTTCGACAGAGGGCGTTCATCTTTCCCGTTCCAAGGTGAGTGACATGGACCGCTCCTGGTGCTACACCCCGGAGGAGCCAATGAGGTGGAGCTCGGGCACCTCGGAGGGAGAGATGGAGGTGGAGGAACCAGCACACATGACCAGAGCAGAGGAACGACCACCAAGGGGAGGTGGGGTTCCCCAGTTGGGTTCTCGGAGGGAGGAGAGCGAGCGTTGGCAGGCGTACCCTGCGGCGCGCCCCTCGATGGCTTCCAGAGAGACTGGTCGCGTGCCCACCGAGAAGGCTGCAGGGGCATCTGCCAGCAGTGCCACACCCGGCGGAGGATTTGTGGCAAGGGCAGGAAGAGGACCACCCACTGCAGCGCCTGCAGCCCAGGGAGGGTTTTCTCCCCTGGCAGCCCTCCTGCAAGCGTGAAGCCTGTTACAGTTTCAATGTTTACCTGTGGCTGTGTTTGTGTCTGTCCAAGTGTTTCTCCCTAATTCCCTTTTCACTTTTGTGCCCATGGTAATAAATGTGCCCGTCTGCGTTTTTGTAAATGTACCGTTGTGTGTGTCTAATGTCTTTTCCCCTGTCTTCCCAGGAAGTGTGTTCTAGGCTGTTCATGGCAAAGTCTCCACCGGGGCCAGATCCCTCCCGGACGCGTCACTGGTGGCTTCGGACCCGTCCATTGATGTGGGTCCGGGGCGTTATAACTTTGCTGGCACCCCGGGACGGGTAGTGCCCTTGGTGGGGGGCTCTGCCACGTTACAGCCCCGGACCCCTCCCCTTGGGGGTGTGTCTACATAGTCCGCATCTGTGTATGTACATGTGGGGGTGTGGTTTTGTGTGTGTGTTTGTGTGTGTTCACCCATGTCATTAGTCTAACGTGTTGCATGCGGTGCTCGTTAGTTGAAATGTATAGTGTGTGTAACGTCTTGTGCTCATCTTTGTTTGAGTCATTCACATATCGTGTGAGTTATGTTCTACGTGCGCTGTCTGCGCTTCACTAAGAATAAAAGTGTAAAAGTGTATATCTTCGTTCTCTGCCACCTCGTTTCTTGACGCGCACTCAGTGACACAAATAATATGCATAAGAGAAAGAACCTACATTTACTCAGGTATTTAATATTAAAATAAAATAAGATATAAAATAAGATTTTTGGTGTTATGTGGTGTTTAATTTTAAACCAGTCTGCGTTTGTTTAAATAAATAACATTTATAAATAAATTTATCTGTGCAGCAACTGATTGACAAAATAAAAAGAGCACATGTAATGCAAGGTTTCAAAGGCAGGCTGCGAGGCAAGAGCAGTTTTGAACATACAACATTTATTTACTTTAACGTAGACTTGGTCAGGAAACAGTCGGACAACACCAAAGACATCGACAATGAAGAAGAAGGAACACAGCCAACACACACACACCTAAATACATGAACAATTACAAGACACAAGGTCAACATATCACGATGATGAGACAAGAGACAGGTACTACGAATAATACAGACGAACACTCAAGATGCACACACAGAAGCCAACATACATAGACAAAAATACACATGCAGACACACCCCAGGGGAGGGAGGGTCAGGGGCTGTACCGTGACAGCACAAACTTTTAAAGTTCATCATTTGTACTTTGAAAATGTACAAAGTAATAGGAGTAGTGTTTTGTTTGTTTGGAAAATGTAATTTAGTTGTAATAATGCAAGAGTATATTGCCGGCCTTCCAAAGTAATACTTCTAGAGTACTCAAATACAATTACTCATGTATTGTCTACCTATGCAAAACATTGTACAATAATAAATGGGATATCCTATATACACAGCGATTAATCAGATAGGAGCAAAAACAAAACTCAGGAGGGATCCCTAGGAGAAACGGCACACCTATTGACAAACAAAAGTCAGCAAGCCACAATGCCAAAGTTGTGCTGGTGTCTTTTGGACTTTATACCTAAATTCCTCAATCATGACAAGAATACTAAAGAATTTCAATATTATTACAGAAGGAATTACTTCTGTATATGCCACATAATACATCACCTTGCTACAGATGATCTTGATGATGCAGAGCACTACATGTGCTGTAACATACAAGACAAGCCAGCCTTTATGATTAATGAATACAACTTTGTGTCTACAGGAAAAAAATACACTGGATACCAATAAAAATTGCTAATCCTAAAGCCAAACAATATAAGAGGTTTTATTGAGAAAGAGGTCAAATTGGAAACTAGAAATAAAAAAAATCTTAGCTCAGTAGCACAACATTAATTTTAACAGTGTAAATGTTTTCAAAATTACAACAATTTCAGCATTTCAACTTTGTGAAAAATTGCAATGTGAAAGAATAGCTGAGTGGTGTTGGTGGTCGAGTTGTGGTTGTTCCATTTCCATTTTCTAAAATGTTCTGCTAAGGCCTGCTCCACAGTCCACTTCTTAAGACTGCATGTGAAGGGCACATGTCTTTCATTTTTACTTTCCACAAATATTTTATCTCCTGGGGAGGATCCATTGGTCTGAAGGTGAAAGTTGGCTTATCAGTCATAAGTAAAATCTATAGCTGCCTCACCTGTATACCTGATAAAATTCACTGAAATTAACAATGACCTTTTGAGTGCTATTCTCAGACTTAACAGAATCATTGTAAATTGTAATATTGTAATTGTAATATCATTTGAGTAAGATAAAGAATATCTCAAATAATATGCCTCTTTTAGAGATCTTCTATTGTCCTAATTGTCATATGGATGACAGTATGGTTGACAGAATCACAAAATAATTAGAAATGGCATGAAACAGACGCTTGCATGAGAAATGCTGAGATTCCAGTCAAACGAAACTAGGCTTACCTAGTTGTCTTGTAAAACACAGAATAAAATGATATCTTATAGTTTCTCCTGACATACCTGGGACTTGCATTTAGGAAATCAGCAAACACACCTGAGTACACAGTCACTCACAGGTATTACGCAGCACTTTTCACACTCCACACCTTATTTCTTTTATTTGATGTGCATCACTTCAGTATGAATAATTCTCACACAGCTTGCCATTGGCAGGTTTGAAGGGTCAGGGCAGGTTGGGCTCGAAAAATACTGCCTCAGTTTAAAATTGCAATTAATTTTTTATTTTTAGGTTTTTTTGGCGGCATCGTCTCACAGCTGGGCGTCAACAAGTAAATATTATCCAGCCTATTCTTAGGCAAATATTTGCACACACAATGAAGCCTCCAAATTCTATGGCACGAAACCAAATTGAGTTTTATATTTTGTGTTCTCATCTTCACAATTGTGATTATCACTCCTCTGTTGTGGCATTTAAACCTTTGATTGCTACCAAATTCTTTATCATGTCTGAATGTGTCTGAAGAAATGTGTCATTTGGCACATTAAACCCATGACCACAAAAGTTTCAAACACAGATCTGATCTCCCTCCCTTTCCTACCTAAAAACATGCTCACTATCTGTCCACAGTCTTCCCTGGGTCGTCGACTAGAGTTGGAGGTAGTTTCCATCTTGTTTCAAAGACACCACAATCACACCAATGCCCGATAAACACTGCACCTCAGGAGTGATGGTTAACATGTCTGTTTGCCCTAACACATGAAACTATTCATATTCCTACTATTCCATAGCTTGGCATTCCCTGATTCCCTGACAATTTCTCCCTGAGTGTGTGTCTGTGCCTCTCCATGTCCAATAAAAAGCAGTTGTCTGAGTGTCTGTGTATTAAAATTGTAAAGCGACCTTGGGTATCTAAAAAGGCGCTCTATAAGTTGAAGATTCATTCATTCATTCATTCATTCATTTTGTTGGGTGAGTTAGTCCTTTGAAAAATCCCATTTGTGGTGCAGTTTGCGCACATATTTATAGGCTTGATATACAATGGATTATAATTGAAAGTGTAAAGTTACTCATTAATTAATTTATTAATTATTTTCCTAATTATATTTTTATGAAATGAAAAACGAAAAATGTATGTAAATTGGTGGTTCAGTTTTTGACTAGCATAAATGCAGAGGCAAAAATAGATCTACTTAAAACTCGTTCGTAAATTTGGAATTTGGAGACTAAGAAGACTTTTGGGAAATACTCTCAAAACTGGCATTGTTCAAGTGACATCATTCTTAAAGTTGTTCGTAAATCTCTAAGATCATTCGTTATCAGGAAACGTACCCCTGGTTTACTTGGCAAGTTTACACAAGGGCTGACCTTAAAAAGGTTCATGGCACAGCAGGGCTTTAGTCACAGCATGTTCACAGCAGCTTTGCTTTGCTCATGGGCAACACAGGAGTCTGCAGAAATCCATCATTAGTGTCACTTTAGTCTGGCCTTACTCAAAGTTACTTATATGTGTAAATGATTAATCGGTCCATTTGATTGGTTATGTCATGTCAAGCTTATTATGCTAACTGTAGTCATTTCTTTGCAGAGAATTCATTTTTTTATGTAACATAGCTCGCGCTACAGAGCTAGGAAGAGGACACAAACAGGCAGGTATAAACGCAAAGGGAAACAATACTCACAAACCAGGGAACGTAGAATACAAAACACAGAGCATGAGAACAAACAAACCAAAATACAGAAGTGCAGGAATACCAAAGAGCACAAACTGACTAATCCAACAAAACAACCGATACCAGACTAGGGGAACACAGGGACAATAAATACACGGAACTAACAAGACACAGGTGGAGACAATGATGACACGAAGTGGCGTGCATAGACATTTTAGGGGGCAAGTGCTCAGGGGGGGAAAAGGGCACTTTTTAGCACATGTGGAACACTTCATTATAAAAACCTATACAACAGAAAACGTTCAGCTTACCACATAGATTTGCAAACTCTACCTTAATTATTTGTATGTGGTCGTCCTCACGTTATCTATCATTGATTTGGGCTAGAGCGACTAGTTTATCAGGTGACCAATCGGCTAAAATGTTTAGTAGTTTGGTGCTGTACGAGACATTTTACTGCACAACAAAATTATTTCACGTTGGGCTTAGAGGGCAAACGGCACAATTTTACTTGATGTGTATGTGACCTGGCTGGTGGGGCATAGGAGAAGAAGCCTATCTGTGACCGTGCGTGCTGTGCTGAAGACGCTTCCTTCCACTCGCTGAACTGAACTGCTGCTGCAGCGCATCTGGTGTGACAAAGGAAGAGAGAGGTTGGGTGTGTGCGAGGTTGTAGCTCATTTCAGGGCATTGTTTTAAAGGTTTTCAAAAGAAGATCGTTTCAAACAGACCTCAGTAAAATGTTAATAATAATAATAATAATAATAATAATAATAATATATCTTTTTTTTATACCAAACTTTCAAAAGGGCACTTTCGTTGATAAAAGGCAGAGTTGGTGGTGCTTTAGCACCACCTGATGTCTATGTCTGCACGCCTATGACGACACGGGTGTGGCAGACAGAGGTAAACCATGGTAACAGACAAGCAGGGAACACAGACACGAGGAGCAGGGAAACTGGAGTGACAGCTAGAGAGGGAGGCGTAGCCCTACGTGACAATTTAATAGATTTTTTAAATATTTGTACTATTTACTACTATTACTACTACATTGGAAAAAGCATTTTATTCAATTGAAAATATTTAATTAACTGTGTACATCAATGAATAATCTCATGCACTTCTATCATCATTGTTTGTTTGATGAATTAATTGATTTAAACCCTGAAATAAAATGAAACAATGTATATTTATGCTCAGATTTGAACTAAAAGACCTCCATAGTTGGTTATTGTGACGTCACCAAACCATGATTCATACAACCAAAGTTAATTTAATTCTGCTAGTAGCTTTGCTTTTTCACAATAAATAAATGAAATTCGCAATAAATATGAAATTCACAATAAATATGAAGTTCCACATTTTCATGTTTTTATAATAGCAAATGTACTAATGCCGTGCTTAAAACCAGCGCAAGGGAAGTTAGAGGCCTATATCCTATTTCAGTTAGAACTGCACATGAGCTTCGAGTTAAGAAGTACTTAGTGAGTTACGAATGAGTCACAAAACTCACGTTTTGAACAATTTAAGTACGACATTAATTACAAAGAGTTTCAGGAAACACTCATAAAATAAATGTTCTTAATTATGAGGTTACGAACATTTTGGGAAATGCACCCCAGATTTTTTCTACTTTATATTCAATTATTATTGCACAAATTTACCTAAAGGCCTGCCACTGACAACCCATGAATAATTTGTACAGCAACTGTTAATGTCACAAAATGGATCAACTGCATTGTATTTCGAAGTAGATTCATGATGAAAAATGTATATGTACTTTATAGTATGGATTTTATTAAGTGGCAGAATGCATTGTGTAAATAATCATTATTTATATTATCATGAACAGCAATATACCATAATGACCAACTATTATGTATTTCTGGATGGGTACATGCTAGTTCAGTACACTTATAACATAGCCATTAATGATGTATGGCGTCTTGGCATGGATTAGAATCAGACTCAACCTGTGAATATCCTATGAACCTATTGAATGTCCTGGAATGAATTTGCAGAGTTAACTAATTGGCTAATCGATCGCCAAACAACTGAAATAATTTTCCTCATCCTGAAACATATATTGGCAGAAATCATTACATAGTATTGACCGAATAAGGGAGTAGATTTTCTAATCTCATTATCTCAGAGCTTGAGGTTTGGCCTTAAGGATCAAGGCCATTACCCCCCTAAAGATATACTGGACTAATACATTTCAGGTATTATCATGACAACCTATCATGACAACCTGATAGCAGCCAAATGTAGCCCAATGTACCAAAGGCAGTGAGCTGTTTGGCAAACAGGAGTGGCTGAAGTCAGAAAGAGACGCAGTGACTCACTTATGAGCACATATAGAAACCAACACAAGTGAGTGTAGGGTTCTGTTGGATCTAGGGCTTGGTTACCAGACATGGGTAAACACAAAAAGGAAAAGAAAATCCTCTGTTTTCAGATGATGTTGTCCAGTGAAAAGTCCAATGACTACAGGAATGAATTAGTACTGACCTAATTTTGCAGTAGCCATTTACTCTGAAAAGAAGATGCTAAACACATCTTATTGCTAAATAATGTTTGTCATCATGATTCACAGATATAAACAATATAGCTTTAGATTGTATCATAATACAATAACAACAACAAAACCTTTGTTTGATACATTTTTGCCTTCGGCATGGGTGTATATTTGGTCTACACCCAGAGATCAAAATTGGAATCAAACAGACACTATAATTTGTTGAGAACATCAAACTATGTGAATGAATTATGGTTTGTAAATACGTATTTACTTACACGTCATGCTAACATTACATGTAAGAACATATTATTTTATTCATTTTAGAAACGAACAAGTTAGAAAACTGGGGTGATTATTAAACTTGGGGAATAGGGATTCCCAGTTGGCTTTATAAACTAAAACAAATGTGCCATAAGAATTGAAAAAACATCCTTAAGTATAGAATTTAGGCTTTGTGCCTAATTAAAGATTGGGCTATTAAAGATATTATCTAAATAAACAGTAAAAAACAGTTGACAGCTAATTACACTGTAACTAGCTATATCAACATTCTGTAACTTGATAACTGTGAGACAAAGCCTATGTGTATGCACTGTTGGCTTGTCATGTCATACTGTTTATTTGTGTGTAAGACATAACTTGGAATGTACTAAATAGCAAAGTATCACAGTAGCTACATTTGTAAACTCCAGGACAGCCAACTGTCCATTTAGTGAACAGCCTCTGTGAAAATAAATATGATTATCAACCCTATTATCAGTTAATCACCATAACTGTAATATGTCTTGTTTCCAGGAAATTGACATGGCTATTTGATGTGTTTTCATCACTAAAATCCTCCATGCGTGAACTGGACCCTTAATCGGCATACTTATTTAAGCAAGCTCTGAATTCATTATCTACCGATGCTCTAAGGATTTTTAATCAGTCTCTGCAACTGGGAGAATTACCTAGTATTCTTAGTATACCTAGTATACTCCAGTGGTTAAACCACTACAAAAAAAATCTTGATCCCACAATTCTCAATAAGTTTCGACCTATATCTAACATTCCTTTACTTTGCAAAATTATTGAAAGGTTTTGTCGACCCAGTTGAATGATTACGTTAAAGCAAACCAAATAAATGACACTATTGAGTCTAGTTTCAGAACCATCTACAACACTGAAAGCATTAGTTAAGGTCATAAATTGAATAAAGATGAAGGCAAACTGTCACATAAGGCTACGCCCCCATCTCCTAGCTGTCACTCCGGTTTCCCTGTTCCTTGAAGTTGAAGTTTGAAGTTTGAAAAGTTTTTATTTTGGTTATGTGCTCCACAATCAAAAAGAATATATATACCAACAAAACAAACAAAACAACAACACAACCTCAGTTATAAATAAACCTGTCAGCAAAATACATATAACCGAAAAGGTATAGGTTGAAGCTTGTAGCTTATTTTACCTACCCTTTTTACATTAAGCCATTCTCACAATTTGTATATCAAAGCCTTCCTTGGGTCTGTGTTGTTCCCTGCTCCTTGATCCCGCCCTGCTTGTCTGTCTCCATGGTTTCCCCTTGTCTGCCACGCCCGTGTCGTCATTGTCTTCACCTGTGTTTAGTCCAGTTCTGTGTATTTATAGTCCCTGTGTCTCCCATGTTGGTTGTCGGATATTTTGTGGATTGGTGTTCTGTCTTCGCTGCCGTCTGGTATTTACGGTCTCTGTTGTTTTACTCCCTGTTCTTGTTCCCTGCCTCGTTCGTTTTGTTCTTGTGTTAGTATGCCTGTTTATATTTCATGTTCGAACTGCCTGCCTGTTATGACCCCTGCCTGTGATTACGACTCTGCTTATGAAATTCCCATTAATAAATCTCGCTCTCCTCATCATTTGTGTCCGTCTCCATCCTCTGCATCGCGCAGATCGTTACACAAACTCTCAGTCTTTTATCTGCTCAATTTAAGTGCCGCTTTTGACATGCTGGGTAGGCCTTAGTGGCTTAGACTGGTTTAAATCTTATCTAAATGATACGATCTTTAGATCTTACCTATATTTGGTACATCTTCCTCCACACATCAAAAAACTTGCAGGGTCCTTCAAAGATAAATTTTTGGGCCTTTACTGTTCAAACTCTATATGCTTCCATTACCCCATAACATTAACAAACATGATATTAGTTATTATCAAAATGCAGATGACACACAACTTTACATTTCCTTAGAACCTAAAACACAAACATTTATTGGCTCACTGTTTGAGTGCATAGGTGATAAACAAACATGAATGTCTAACAATTTTTTGCAATTAAATAAACTTATTGGTAGTGAAAGAAATTATGTTCTAATTGCTGTAGGAGTTTTATAGGAAAGATGAATGCTGGAGGCCAGAGCAGCGTTCTTGAGTGTGAGGCATAAATAGAGACTAAGTATTCAGGGGTTAGACAGGAGGCTGAGTCTGGGGACAAACGGCAGGTCGGTACATGAGAGAGCACAGAGAAAAGAGCATTTCTCATGTACCGACCTGCTTAGTAATCCACATGAAGAGGCAATACTTCGCAAGAAGGAAGTGAACAGGAGAGCTATTTAATGGGAGGAAGAGGGGTGTGAGCATTACAGACATAAAGGACAGGTGGAACTAATTAGTACTCGAGGT
This sequence comes from Brachyhypopomus gauderio, assembly GCF_052324685.1. Classification (NCBI taxonomy): domain Eukaryota; kingdom Metazoa; phylum Chordata; class Actinopteri; order Gymnotiformes; family Hypopomidae; genus Brachyhypopomus; species Brachyhypopomus gauderio. The sequence continues at coordinate 10,525,350 of NC_135222.1, read as the reverse complement.
TTTCCAGAACAAGAGCGAGCTTCCCCAGGTACAGAGATTGGGAGTGGCTCTAGTGGCAGACGTGACATCTTTTTTATGTCAATAAACTCTGTAAAGCACTTCGAGTCGCATGTATGTATGAAAGATGCTGTACAAATAGAGAGTATTATTATTATATTCTGGAATGCAGATATTATTTTTCACAGGAAGGTAAAGGTGATAGTGATGCCTCTGTTTTACAATTTTTGAATAGTGGCACATTTTGTTCAAGTCCCATTATCTCATAGTGTAAGTGTCTGCATGGTCCGTTGCTTATAAACAACATCTGCACTGAGCATGTAGCTTATTTACATTGTCATGATCTCACAATCACTTTTTAATACTTTTTAAGACATTTACAGTTGTGGTTTACTCTGAATACATTCTGACATCAGTGAAGATAATGAAGAAAGAAAGACAATAAGGATGAAAGGAAAGAATCAGCCAAGAACTGATTGGTGGATCTACAAATTCAGACTGGTGACAAAAGCAAAATTAGTTTAAGATTGGTTTGGTCATCTTTCAGATTGTTCCCATCTATTGTTTTCAGTGTTACAGGACTGGCATTCCTAAAGTGTAGTTGTGTGTACATTGATCCTACGAGGGAAGCAAAGACTTTAAAGCATCCACAACCTAATAGTAAGTTAAAGTGTATTGGGATAGCTGTTTCTAAACATTAGATTGCTGCCCCTTCAAATGAAAAAGTGCTAAATAAAACATTGTAAATTATAGGCTTAAGCAGATTGGCAAAACATATAGATTGTGCAATTAATTTCTTCAATATGAAGAAAATGTTCAGTAAGTCCTTCTTGTAAAACTGAGTATGTGTTGAAGCCTTTGATGTGCATGTTTATCTTTATCATGTTTACCTTCCAACTATTTTCCCCATTAGTTCAGTTTTCTTTTTGTGAGTCTTTCTAAAAGCTTTTCTTGCAGTAAAGGAGCTGTTATCTAAAGCGGAAAGTGGTGATCTCTGCGTCTTTTTCTGCACCATGCTACAAAATATTTGATATTTTTGCTTCCGTAAATGTAAAGCTTCAATGTGTATTTTAGATTCTTTTCACATTATTAAAACACCTATTACACTGACACCTGGTGGTTTGGATGTTTCAGAGACATTTTAAACATAACCTGCTCTTTGGAGAATAACCTAGTTAATTTGAAGACTACAGAGCAATTTGATTCTTCGTCTTTCTCGAGCTGTAGTTTATACAAAAAAAGAAAGAAGCTGCATAAATATTGTTTGCTTCATTTTAATGGTAAAATGACATATCGCTCCTTTAAGTCCAGGGTTTTCTTTTTCGTTCAATAAGATATCATTTTAAGCACAACCTATTGGAGTCAGTAAAGCGTTGTCGTGTCGTGTTTTCCGGAAATGTAATAGAAGAAGAACATCCTAAATCCAGTTTTTGTCTTGATTTGCTTGATTCGAAAAAGGACATAAAATATCGTCCTCAACAAATATGCCAGCGGTTTCTAAGGGCGATGGAATGCGAGGCCTTGCCGTCTTTATCTCTGACATAAGAAACTGTAAGTTGTTTGCGGCTAATTGTTGTTTTCCAAACTAACTAGCTAGCTAACGTTGGCTATCTAGCCTAGGTTAGCTAATTTTATGATACATTTAAGCGACTGGAGACAAATCATTATTTAACAACTTATCTTGAATTGTTACGTTTAGCTGTGTATCTATGTCTGTTTGCACAATGTTGAGAAAATATTAGCTAGACAAATTATTGTATTCCCTAAGAGAAGTACATTTGTCTTACAGCCCTAATACAAATGTGCTTACTAACTAGTGCGAGTAAGTTATGTAGTTGGCTAGCTAGCGGATCAGATAGGTGTGGCTAACTGGATGCTGGATGTGATTTGAACCTTAATGTAAGTTAACATTAGCCGGCTAAGTGCAGATGCTGGTCATAAAATTAGAATATCATGAAAAAGTTTATTTATTTCAGTAATTCCATTAAAAAAGTGAAACTTGTATATTATACTCATTCATTACACAGTGACTTACACATATTTCAAGGGTGTATTTCTTTTAAATTGATGATTATAACGGAAAACTAATGAAAACCCAAAATTCTGTATTTCAGAAATTTAGAATACTTAAGACCAATACAAAAAATGATTTTTAGAAATGCTGGCCAACTGAAAAGTATGAGCATGAACAGTACTTTTGCCTGAATTACTGCAGTAATGCAGTGTGGCATGGAGTCGATCAGTCTGTGTTATGTGATGTTATGAGAGCCCAGGTTACTCTGATAGTGGCCTTAAGCTCTTCTGCATTGTTGGGTCTGGCGTATTGAATCTTCCTCTTCACAACAGTACATTGATTTTCTATGGGGTTATGGTCAGGCGAATTTGCTGGACAATTAAGAACAGGGATACCATGGTCCTTAAACCAGGTACTTGTAGCTTTGGCACTGTGTGCAGGTGCCAAGTCATGTTGGAAAATGAAATCTCCAACTTCATAAAGTTGGTCAGCAGCAGGAAGCATGAAGTGCTCTAAAACCTCCTGGAAGACTGCTGTGTTGACCTTAGACATCAGAAAGCACAGCAGATGACCTGTCACCCCAAACCATTACCGACTGTGGAAACTTCACACTGGACCTCAAGCAATGTGCATCCTGTGCCTCTCCTCTCTTCCTCCAGCCTCTGGGATACTGATTTCCAAAGAATATGCTAAATTTAATTTAATCAACTTTGGACCACTCAGCAGCAGGCCAATTCTTTTTGTCTTTAGCCCAGGCAAGATGCTTCTGACGCTGTTACCTTGTTCAAGAGTGGTTTGACACAAGGAATGTGACAGCTGAAACCCATGTCTAGCATACGTCTATATGTGGGGGTTCTTGTAACACTGATTCCAGCTGCAGTCCAGTCTTTGTGAATCTCCCCCACATTTTTGAATGGTTTTTTTCACAATGCTCTCCAGGGTGCAGTAATCCCTATTGCTTGCACACTTTTTCTACCACATCTTTTCCTCCATTCACCTTTCTATTAGTGTGCTTGGACTGAGAGACCATTTTAAAGCCTTTGCAGGTGATTTGAGTTAATTGGCTGTAAGGGTGCAGGAAAAATCGATTCGAGCTCGAATCGCGTTTCTAACATTGAACGATTCAGAATCGATTCTCATTTTCAAAACATCTAATTTTTTTTGGGTGTGTGTGTGTGCCTTCTCAGCCACCATAGTGCTAGGCAAAACAAGGCAACAGCTTTGATTATGTGCAGGCATGCTAGTAAAGCTACAGCGGGTTGTGTAGTGTACGGTATTTGTTGTTGCGCCGCTAAAAGTATGAAGTCCAAACGTCTCCGCGGTCTTTGAAAGCAACCATTTGGAAACATTTTAGATTTTACCGTCAACCCGACCCGGGTTAGAATGGGCTTGATCGTTTGCACACGCATAAAGACGCTACAGATGATATTCGGGAGTTACAGTGATTATAACTCCTGGTACAATAAAGTTAAAATAAAAATAACTTAGTTCATTGAGCACTCTAGCTTTGTCCTAACTAGATATTTAGACATAATACTGCTGTAATACTGCGAAGTCGTGGTCAGAGGTGAACTTCGTTATAGCCAGTGTGTATTTTATTTAAAATAATTAACACTCTTGAGCCAGTGTGGCTTTGGACATAGATAATGCCGTTTGCTGTGATGGATAATTAGCTAAAGTCTAGCTCTTATTTATGCATAGAAACATAAATCGACAATATAATCTGTAGCATCTTTATGCGGATAAACGAGGGGAGTCGGAATTCGCCACAACACTATCGCACATGAAATGCTACAGACACCGTTCAGAAACTGATTAGTTCAGTTAAATGTATTCAGTTCAATAGATATATGCGGCTTTTAGAAAATACGGTATATATACATATTTTTCATCTGTGACGTGGAAGTTCTAGCAGCTAAAGTAAGCCTACCCATTTTATTAATGTAACAGCACTTTTATTTTTGGAAGCACTTTCATATATTTTTAATTTTTGTGATTTGTTAAGGAAAAACGTGTAATTTTGTTTCTGGAAGTGGCATGTTCTCAGAAATAGGCAGCTAGCCTAATTCTTGTACAAAGCAATTTGTTGTTTATTTTTGTATAATAAAATTTTTGAGTAGTGGCCAGTTCTGGCAGCTAGCCTAAGCCTACCAATTTTATTTATGTTGCTACAGTTTTATTAGTTTAATGTAGTATTCTGAGTGTCAGCCTCAAACAGACATGTTGTCTTGGATTTACTTTTGTGTGTTTACATTATTGCAATATGTTGATAAAACTTTTACAATTATAATATCTTTATAAATGTACTCTGCTTTCATGCCAGCAGAGCAGCTTGTTTTGAATTGAGAATCGTTTTTGAATCGGAAAATAATCGTTTTTGAATCGAAGGGATCTGAAAGAATAGGGAAAAAATCGAATCGTGACCTCAAGAATCGATTCTGAATCGAATCGTGGGATTCCCAAAGATTCGCAGCCCTAATTGGCTGTTTAGATTGTGGCACCAGGTGTCTTCAGTATTGAACCTTTTCCACAATATTCTAGATAGCTACTGAATTTGGAGTTTTCATTAGTTATAATAATCAAATTAAAAAAATAGCTAAACACTTAATATCAGTCTGTGTGTAATGAATGAGTATAATATACAAGTTTCACTTTTTGAATGGAATTACTGAAATAAATCACCCCTTTCATAATATTCAAATTTTATGACCAGCACCTGTAAGACCACATCGCTAGCCATGCTGTTCCGTGGCTAGACTAGGTGGTCAGCTTGAGATAGTCTAAGGGTTGTATTTCTAACTGTCCCTGTCGTAAATGTCAGATGATCATGCTCGCATTACGCAAGAAACATGAACAGAACATGATGTCAAGCATTACATCTGAACACCACTTTTACTGGAAAAAAACCCATCATCTTTATCTTTGTACAGTTAGGTTGGTTATTTACATCTGCGTCGTATTTAGTCTTGCAATAATTCTTAAATGAAAATTATTCACTTTTGATAATCACACGTGACCCTGTGTGAGATTTGTAAACAAGAGTTGCATGGAACAAGTGTCAATAGCAGTTCAGGAAATAGGCTACATGTCACATCGGTAATGTATGTATCTGATCAAGTAGCTTCAGAAATGTATGTATCCTGGTGAGCATTGTTACAAGGCACTGTGAGAAGGCAAATTTCTACTAATTGGTGTTGTCACTGAAACAAATTGTTAATCATGGTAATCATTGTGGAAGTTGTCTAAGTGCATGATGTATTGTTTAATGCAAAATATAAATATAAAACTCTTAAACTAAAAAAATTCTGTGTAAGCACTACTGTGTTGACCGTGTCAGAGATGATTAAATGTAGGCCTATAAAATGCAGTCCAACAGTCCACACAAATTAATGGTGACACTAATATTTAAGATCCTATTTTTACATCCTAAGTGGTGTGGTTAAATGCTAATTCATACTGTAGCATGTAAATGTCCCAGGGAATGAAAAACCTAGGTATATGTAGGAACTTCAATGAAACAAATGCTTGTATTTTGCTTATACAACTGATTAAGAACCTCTGTCCACAGTAGGGTTGTGCCAATGGACGATATCATTGTCCATTGTCATTTATGATAATGCGGTGGGCAGTCCTAGCCCTAGCCTGGGGAGCCTGGGAATCCTCAGGCCTGGGAATTGAACCCATGACCCTTCGGTCACAGGACCAGTTCCCTGACCACCAGACCATGACTGACCATGACTATAAGTTATATATAACTTATATGAATTAGAGTCAGGGATGAAAATTAAAATACCCTACTGCTACAAATATGCCTAATTGGCATATTATTCTATTTATTATTCTATTATTATTATTATGATATTATTTATATCTAGGTTATAGCTTGTCTTCGTTTTTTTTTACATGTCTGTATTAATTTTAAACATTTCATGTTATTCACGCTAATAGAATAAGCCTGCTCATTGTGCGTCGGGAAACTTGCTCATTGTCAAGTATGACGTTCAACTTCAGCGAAAGCATTCATTTTGCAGTGCAAAGGCTACAAAAAACAATAGACATGAATGTGTTTGTAAACACGTTTATTAAAAGTTGAACAACAAAACGAAGTGACAGAGCTTATGAATGGCTAGGGAATTTACCTTTTTTTGAAAAAGCTTTAAAATAAATCATCATGGATTTCACTATATCACAGCAGAACAACAAACAAAGGAAAGAATAATGAATGAAAATATAATAAGAGCAAGAAAAATATAAAACAAACAGAAAGCATGACTTCCCGAAACGCGCTAACTTAGTGCTGGGCGGTATACCGGTTCGCACCGAAAACGGGGCGCTTTTTAGAATTATCACCATATAGCTTATTTTATACTACTTTTATTTTATAATCATTGTTTTTAAATTGTAGCCCCCCCCCCCCCCCCCCAACGATATCATCGTCCATCGCGATGTTTCACTATAAACATCGTCATCTGCCAATTAAGGAGACATCGCCCAACCCTAGTCCACAACACCCTGTTTCTCTGGAAACCTTATTTACATTTATGGCATTTAGCAGACGCTCTTATCCAGAGTGACTTACAAAAGTGCTACATAGTTGCTTGGAATCTCCAAGGTAGTATAGATAGTCCTGAACACAAGGTACTCCAAGCTGGAAAAACCACTAGACGAAAGTCATAATACCTAACAATTATGCCAAGTCATTATTATACCTGAATATACACATCACCTGAGGAAAAAGACAGTAAGCAATTCCTATAACCCAATTATGCACAATATCTGAGAAAAAGACAGTAAGCAATACCTGTAACAAACACCTGAGGAAAGAGACGATAAAGCACAATAGACGAAGCATAATTACGTCAGTCAGCGTCTGAAGACAGCAAGTGACTCCGATGTTCAGACACTCAAGGGAAGTTCATACCACCACCTTGGAGCCAGAACAGAGAAAAGTCTGGATGCTTGTCTCCCATGTGTCCTGGATGATGGAGGCTCAAGACGAGTCATACTTGAGGCGCGGAGTAAGGCTGGGCAATATGGAGCAAAAATAATATCTCGATATTTTTTAGCTGAATGGCGATATACGATATATATCTCGATATTTTTTCTTCCCAAAAGGTAATAACAGAGGCAGTAATAAGTCAAATCTACATCCCAAATGAGTTGCGCGAAGAAGAGAGGCAGGACAGGGCGGAAGTTGTTAAAAGAGAAACTCAAGTAAATTCACTATTCACAGTGTTGTGCGAGTTCAAAAGAACGCGTTCATTGAACACGCTCATTTTTTCGTGAACGTTGAACTGAACGAAACACATTTTTTAATAACTTGAACGTGAATTAGTTCACATTATGTGTCATGAACGGTAGACATCACTGTAAATGAACGTTGGAATTTGTTTCCATTGAAAACTGAGTGACATCTGTTTTCTCTTTTGAAACGCAACGAGAGAAATTTCCTCCCTCCTGTATTCTCGCTGGTGCCGCTTAAATCATGCATCACCAGACAGAAATGGTTTTGACGTTGTGTGCGCAATGCATTGTGGGCAACGTAGTGTCCGCATGAGAATAGTTAACATACTGGCTAGTTAATAACATACTGGCTTCCGCACGACGTTACCCATGATGAATTGCAGCAGAGCGGGGTAGGCATAGCACGTATAAGAACATATAGTGATTTCTAGCTTGTACTTGTCACGTCTGGCTCCGTCCCCTTTTAGTCTCGTCGTTTTTATGTTTTCCTTGTTCTTGTTACGCCCCTCTGTTTCAGCTGTTCCGTGTTAGCTCGTCTTAGTTTTACAAGTGTGTGTGTCTGTATTGCCTATGTCCAGACTATACCTTGAGGGATCATTGTCGTTTCTTTATCTCCTAGTTGGTGTGTATATGTCCAGACTATACCTTCAGGGATCATTGTCGTTTCTTTATCTCCTAGTTGGTGTGTATATATAGCCTATGTCCAGACTATACCTTCGGGGATCATTGTCGTTTCTTTATTTCCTAGTTGGGTGTGCACGGTATTCACGCCTTATCTGTGATTCGTGGTTTTTATTAGCTTCGTGTTTGTGTATGGTTAAAGTCTGTTCCATTTTCAGGTTCGTAGTGTTTTAGGTTTTCAGTTCATGTTTGGTCTCCGTGTTCTCTAAAGTGATATCGTGCCTGGCAATACATGTATATTCTGTTAGACTTCATGTTCATGTATGGCCGTTACTTGCTTCCCGTGTGTTTGTTCATGTCAGTGTATGTAACAATTAGTTGTACTCTTGTTTGGTCTAGTTTTGTACCCTTGTCATTTCCGCTGCCTTTTAGTGTATTAAGCGTTAGTTCTCTATTCATCATGCCACGTCATTCGCGGTCCACTCGCGTGTCGTCTGCAGATGTAAGATGTGAAATAAAATCTAATGAGATTGTACTATCTACTTCGCATTTGTGTCCGCCCCTTGATTGCGCAACAGCCAAATCGTGAAAAAAGTATTTCAATATCTCACGAAAAAAAGTAAAATGAACTGAACTTTTAACTAGTTCATAATTAAAATTGTGAACTTTGAACGTGAACTGTTCATGAAATACTTCCACACTACTGATGTAGCTCCTCGTTTAGGAACTAAATCATTCACAGTGTGAGCACTGCTGCTCTCTCCGCTGTTGGCCATGTTTATTTTGCGCGCTGTACGCACAACCTGCGTCCTTACGTCATAATGTTGCGAAATCCTATCGAATAAAGAAATGTACTGGTATTTTTGTGAACGATATTATATCGCCCATCCCTAGCGCGGAGGGCTCTAGGTATGCTTCTGGGTTTTACCATGGCCATCAAGTAAGGAGGAGCTGGACCATTCTTTGCTTTGTAGGCCAGCACCAGGGTTTTATATTTGATGCGGGCAGCTACCGGAAGCCAGTGGAGGGAGCACAGCAAGGGAGTGACATGGCTGAACTTGGGAAGGTTGAAGACCAGCCGAGCTGCAGCGTTCTGGATCAGTTGCAGGGGTTTGATGGCATGCATAGGAAGACCAGCCAGGAGGGAGTTGCAGTAGTCCAGTCTTGAGATGACAAGGGACTGGATAAGGACCTGAGTGGCCTCCCCAGAGAGAAATGGCAGAATCCTCCGAATGTTGTGAACATGTAAATGTCTTATTTACATCACTGCAATTTTTTACTAGGCCTACATGTGCATATTTTGCTACACTACAATACAGTAATTCCCTGGAAAAATCTTCAGATACCACACTTGTGTGTATGGTATTTAATGCATGAAAGTATGAGATGTTCTCTGTCAGAGCTTATCACAAAGAGAGGGGAAAAATGATCTCAGACCATGTAACATTCTCTATTAAGAAACGTCTCTGAGGAAGGTTACCAAAGAAGGGAGAAAAAGGAAGTTGGTACTCTATATGCTTGGGTTTGGTGTGTGTGCGTGTGCACGTGCATGCTTTTGAATGATATGATGCTTTTTGTCTACAATTAGCCTAACAGATTAATACATCATCTTTTTGTTATAAGCAGCACATGACAATATATTACATGGAATAAAAGACATATTTTGCACTTTTAATTTCAGGCAAAAGCAAGGAGGCAGAGATTAAACGAATTAACAAAGAGTTGGCCAATATTCGCTCCAAGTTTAAAGGTAAGTTTGAGGGGGTGGGGGGGCTAAGAAGGGTGTAAAACAATGTTAGAATGCCTGTCAGTACTACAGATTTTTATGAAATATAATTTATTTTGTAAAATGTAATTTTTATAAGAATAACTTTTTTTGTATTTCTTTATGCTTCGCAGCAAACTACTCCTCTAAAGTACATTTTACGAGAAATAGCCAAGTTTACATATTCTTGGCTTTACATTTAACTCTCATAAATAGTCCTTTCAACAGTTTTTAGCCTAGAAAATCTTGTAAATGACAATTTCAGCTGGTAAGTAGAGGTACTGTGTTGGAATTTGAACTGACCATCAAAGCTGTAAATGTATTTCAGAGTATTGACAAATTAAATGATGGAATAGTTCACTATTGTGAAGGTGGTACTGGGTAATTTACATTTATACTGTTCAAGCTAATTAAATTAAAGTTTTCCAGCCAGTTCTTGTACAGAACCTTCTATAGGTTGTTTGTCCAGTTTGGTATTCTGGAGTCTACAGTTGACACCTTTAGGTGTTATTATTAAGCTTTTTGGAGGGATCGCGTTTCCCCTGTGTTATGTAATTCTGTTCCATGTCTGTTTTACATTTACATTTATATTTACGGCATTTGGCAGACACCCTTATCCAGAGCGACTTACATTTTTATCTCATTTTTATACAATTGAGGGTTAAGGGCCTTGCTCAGGGGCACCTCAGTCATGGCCTCAGGTCTGGGGATCAAACCCGGGACCCTCCTGTCACAAGACCAGTTCCCTAACCACCAGGCCATGACTGCCCTGTTTTCAGTTCTGCCACATTAGCAGTAAAAGCCCATGTTCTTAGTACACCAACCAAAGAGCTGTCTAGCTTGCTTGTTCCTTGTGGAGTTGTGGATCTCTGCTTCCTGTCTGGACTCCTCTCTATTAGTTTAACCTTTGTTCAATTTAACTTCCAATTCAGTTAATCTTAATTCAGTTCACTGTTTATTTGGGATTATGCTTTCAACAGAACACATTGTATCTGTATACAATTGTGGGCTGTGGTGCTCATAGTGGGCCAGCTGATCTTCAAAGTCACTAGTTTCTTCTCGACCTAGGCCTGTCACGATAACAAAATTTTCAGAATGATATATTGTCCCAGAAATTATTGCGATAAACGATAATATTGTCATTTTAAATTTATAGAATTTTTTCTTGCTTCTGGGCTTCTTCTTGCTTCTTGCTTCCCCAAAGGAGCTTTAAGACAATGTGCCACAATAATAATAAAGTAGCATAATAATACAATTACACAAGTTTGCAGTAATGTAATGTATTGTAAAGCTCATGTATAGGGTCATATTTGAGCTTGACCACATAACTGAAGTGGCAGAGTAAAATGAGATGTCTTTAATCTCCTTCAGAACGCCATCTTTCACTTCATTATAAGGACAAAACCGTAGGCCGCGTCACATGGCCTATAGGGCACTACCCCACCTCCCCCCAAAAAAACATTTTTCTAAAAGCCATAAAGACTAATGTTATTTTAAAATGTCAATGTTAAAAAATAAGGATTCACTAGGCTAACTATTTCAGCCACATACATGCCCTTTAAAACGAATGCATTTTAGTAAAATGCAACTTTGTTAAAACCAAATAGTCACGGTGGTGAGGGAGGGGCAGCGAGGGAGTGGTACACGATACAAAACATTTATTACCATGATGACAAATACACAGATGACGAGACAAAAATTTCAAAAACCTACAACGGAGCTCCTTTTTAATGATGACAAGCCAGACTCAGAACAAGCCAAAATAAAATGGGAGTAACGAGGCTATTTCTAAAATGTAAGGAGTAGAAAATACAGATAATTGTGCAAAAATGTAATGAGTAGAAATAAAATGTCGGATGAAAAATAATTACTTCAGTAGAAATTTTGGGTATCTATACTTTACTGAAGTAAGGTAATGAAGTATTTGTACTTCATTACTTGACACCTGGGAAACACTAATTCTGTGGTGTGGAAATGGTTCGGCTATTGAAGATATTAATATTGACAAAGCCGACGAATTTGTCTATTCAACTGCAATGTCGGGCTTCATGTTCATTTATGAAGGCTGATTACAAATAAATTTTTATTTCTAAAGTAAATATTTTATAGGAGGATACTTCATATACTTGACATTCATTTTCCAGACATTTGTAAGGACAAACATCCATTGTGGGCATTCTTGGCAGTTTTCTATGGCTTTTATATTGTTCATATCGATATATTTTATTGACTGAAATTAATTAATATATAGTGATATAAATTTTGCCCATAAATATAGTCCAGTCCTATTAACAGTAGACATTCCCTGCTGTGGTGTATTTTAGGAGACAAGGCTCTGGATGGTTACAGTAAGAAGAAATATGTTTGTAAGCTGCTCTTCATTTTCCTGCTGGGCCATGACATCGACTTTGGCCACATGGAGGCAGTCAACCTCCTCAGCTCCAACAAATACACAGAGAAACAGATTGTGAGTGATCTGGCACTGGTACTGTGCATGTTTGCACTTGTGTTTGTGGGCAACTGAAAATGAAACATTCAGGTTCACGTAGATGAGTGTGTGCATGCGTGTGCATGTACGGCTCAGCCTGTGTGTGTGGCTTTGTTTTGTTCTTTTGTTCTTTGCTCAGATCTTGCCAAACTATGTTCTTTTTCTCACACTGAGCTGAATAATTGTATCCTGTACCTTTCCAGTGGATGTGATCTCTCTGGCATTTTCCAGGGTTATCTGTTCATCTCTGTGCTGGTGAACAGTAACAGTGACTTGATCCGGCTCATCAACAACGCCATAAAGAATGACTTGTCTAGTCGTAACCCCACCTTCATGAACCTGGCCCTGCACTGCATCGCCAACGTGGGCAGCAGGGAAATGGCCGAAGCATTCGCAGCAGAGGTGCCACGCATCTTGGTGGCAGGGTGAGTGAGGGGGCAGGTCCACTATGCAGTGCCATAAGAGCCTTGATTTAAAGCAGCCATGATCGATTTTACAGCTCCGCCCCAGATGTGGCCACCACAGAGATCCACTCCCACCCTTCAGTCCCACCTCCTCCATCCTAACCATTTGTAAGCATAAGTGAAAAGACAAGCAAAAAATAAGCTAAAACAGATAATGATATAATGATAAATGTGTCAGGTAATGTGTGTCACGTGGTAAATGTGTGTGGTGTTAACCTAATTCATGTGAGCTGCCTTATGGGTGCAGGGTGCAGTTATTGGAATCGGTAGATGTTTTATAGTTTTTACTGTGTTTGTCCTAATGTAGCAAAGAACAGTAGATAGCCTGACTAACTATGATAAGAAGGTTTGCTCTCGTAACTTTTATCAAGTGGCTCATCGATTCATGACTTTTATAGAGGAATGAAGGGAAGATTATGGAGAAAAATAAAAATCTATGATAGGCTATATTCTTACACAAAATACCATGCTGTTGGGTATCCAAGAAACTCCTAGCCTGTTACCACTAACAATGTTAACAACCTCGCTATTTAGCTGGGGCTGTTGGTCCTAACACAGCTGGTCCTACATGGGGTTAATAACATGAGTGTGTCCTATGCTGTGTTTGTGTTACTGATTGGGAGGTAATGGAGGTGCACTGATTCACCAAACCATGGCACTTCCCAGTCTTAACACTAGCCCAACCAACTTAGTCAAGCCAGTCACAGTTTCATTCTGAAGAAGGATAGTTATACCTGGCCATGGCTAATAAATTGGCATTCAACAGGTAGAGGGTCTTGAGACAAACTTTGGAGCCTGTTACATGTATACATTTGCTGGCCAGTATCCCTGGATGGCACCAGCGTGGCACAATTCTTAGTCCCTCTTTAATCCAGTGATTTTTTTTAATTATGCACATCAGAATCATCCAGATAATATCTTCACTGTGGATTTCACAGGGACACAATGGACAGTGTGAAGCAGAGTGCAGCCCTGTGTTTACTACGTCTCAACAGGACTTCTCCAGACCTGATCCCCATGGGGGAGTGGACCTCTCGCGTGGTGCATCTGCTCAACGACCAGCACCTGGTACAGTCGTGTTCTAGCTCAGCTTCTCACCCTTAATGCCTGGTTCTCAGGAGCACAACCTGGAACAGAACCCATTCCTCATTGGTAGAAAAAGGGCTGATGATGAGCCAATTATAAAATGTGTACAGTGAGGAAAATAAATATTTGAACACCCTGCAACTTTGCAAGTTCTCACACTTAAATATCATGGAGGGGTCTGAAATTGTCATCTTATTTGTGAGTAACACCCAAAAAATTATTAAAAAACATACATTATGATTTCCGGATTTTTTATTTTTGATTGTTTCAGATTTCAGACCCTCCGTGATTTCCAAGTGGGAGAACTTGCAAAGTCGCAGGGTGTTCAAATACATATTTTCCTTGTTGTAATCCCATACTTAGATATTGGCATTTTTTTAACCAAAAAACAAATGTGTATGTAATGGTATTAATGTACCTATTACAGGGGGTGGTTACTGCTGCCACGAGTCTCATAATCACTCTGGCTCAAAAGAACCCGGATGACTTCAAGACCTCCGTTTCTCTGGCTGTGGCCAGACTCAGCAGGGTAAAATCCCCACTCTCAGCTGACTGCCCCAACTCAACTCAAATTTGTGTAATTTAATGAACATACCAGTGTTGTGCGCAATATACATTTTACAGAAAGTCAAAGTGTTCCAACACTGTACAGGAGCTGCCTTCTAATTTGCTAGTATGGATAACTTTAGATAAATCTGTAAGCTAAATTACCTACCAAATTGTCCCATTTGGGCTTTGGTCATCCCAACATTGAAATCTGTAACAAGATATAAAGAGAAGGGTACCCCAGTGAATACAAAATACAGAGATTTGTGATTTATAAATGCAGAGTAATGATTTGAGATCTTTAGATTGAGATCTTTCTTGAGATTTGAGAGAAGCTAAAGTCTATGAATTAAAGCTAAATGTGCTATGGACTATGTGAAAACTATGGTTTCTTATGTTTCTTATTTGAAACATAAGAAACCATTAAAGCCTATATAAGGCAACTGACCAATGTTTCTTTAGAAATATAAAATTACTCATAGACACCATTTGGTAAAGATTGTTTGTTGTGTCCCTTCTCTCTGTGTCAGATCGTTACATCCCCATCCACAGACCTGCAGGACTACACCTATTATTTTGTTGCTGCCCCTTGGCTGTCAGTCAAGCTCCTTCGCCTCCTGCAGTGCTATCCACCACCAGGTGGGGGGGCTGCATGTGTGTGTGTGTTATGGCTATCAGGCATGCTGTAGTTTACATGCACATTGCTGTACATGAGTGCACTGGAGGCCTGTATGCTGGGTATGTGGTATGAACCTTTATTGGTATCTCTCAAGTTTTTTGGTATCATCTCTTAAGTTTTTGACCAAAGTATGGGTCTTGGTATCATACTCTAAACATATTTTTGCACATACTTATTGCAAAGATTGATGAGTATATAATACACATCATTTTCTCCTTTCTTCATACTTTATATATGATATGAAACATTGTTAATGGGCTCAAACGTTTCTTCCACCACATCATTTGTCTTGGGTCTTAATTGTGCTGCCGAGTTGGATATTTATTAGGGGAGTTGCAGACAGCTCTTTCATTACAGTGTTGAAATGAATCATTAAGTAGACTCTTTGTCCTGGGAGATGTCATGGAGCCTTTTACAAGATTCTGTGCATAAAGAAACAAGAAAAATATTTTCACCCCCTATTAGTTACAAAATAAACCACTGCAGTTCATGTTTGTGTGTTAAAGTGACTATGGTAAAAATGTGGTAAAACACTAATAAACGTAGTTTTCTCTTCACCATTTAAAAAAAAATTGGCTATGTATTCATTCCCATATATGCTGCATTAAAAGATTCCAGTTCAATATTAAGATGATTGTAGATTTTTTTTTGTATTTAGATTTATATTATTTCCATGCAGTGGGCAGTAATAACCATGAAGTGTAAGAATACCAGTATTTCTGTATGTGTGGTATATAGTGCGGTTGTTGGACTGTCAACACTCCTGCATATGCATGAACTCTCAGTGTGTCAGAAGAATGTGCATAATTTCCCATGCAGATTGCCTATAGGTCATCTTACAAGCCAAATGTATTTACCTGTGGCTACACTTCTTACTGTTGTAGTTATGTGGGGTTTTTTTTTTCATTTAAATAGATGCAAGCAAACATTAACCTTTGCTTTTCTATGCTTTTATCGCTGACACCTTTCCAGAAGATGCAGCCATTCGTGGACGTCTAACTGAATGTCTGGAAACCATTCTGAATAAGGCTCAAGAGCCTCCCAAGTCCAAGAAAGTGCAACACTCCAATGCCAAGAATGCTGTGCTGTTTGAGGCCATCAGTCTCATCATCCATCATGACAGGTTTCGAATGTTCAGATATGCTGTGTTCAGACTAAATTGTACTCAAGTTACATCTATTGTTGTCAAGTTGTATCATGTGTTTATCCAATTCTAAACAAACCCCCCCCCCCCCCCCCCCCGTCTCCCCTCTCTCCCCCTTTCTCTCTCTCTCCCTCTCTCCAACCCTCAGTGAGCCCACATTGTTAGTACGTGCGTGTAATCAGTTGGGTCAGTTCTTGCAGCACAGAGAGACTAACCTCCGCTACCTTGCCCTAGAGAGCATGTGCACACTCGCCAGCTCTGAGTTCTCCCACGAAGCTGTCAAAACACACATCGAGACTGTGATCAATGCTCTTAAGGTAATCATCCCCCTTTGAAGTGCACCTGCCAGTCATTCTCACTCCAAGTCCTCAGAACCGCTGTTTTCCACCCTCCTCCAACATGCATGTTGCAGCCGTTCTGTTGAGCCCATCATGAGTTGACCCATTGGTGGAAGAGCATGGCAGATACACAGATCTGCAATGAATTAGGTGCTGAGAACCCGGACTGAGGATCAGTTTAATGATGCACTTAGTAGACAGCTGTCAGTTCTGACCCGGCACATCTCCAGCATGCCGAGCCTTGACTTTGGGGAGTGTTTGCATCCTGCAGACGGAGCGGGACGTGAGCGTGCGGCAACGTGCTGTCGACTTGCTCTACGCCATGTGTGACCGCAGCAATGCCAAACAGATAGTCGCAGAGATGCTCAGTTACCTAGAAACCGCAGACTACTCAATCCGAGAAGAAATCGTAAGTTTATCGCCATCATCTTCCCACTACCTTTTTCTCTAACACTAAATAATCATTGGGTATTAGTTCATCATTACTACATTTAAGTTTAAGTTTATATATTATACCATTTTTAATTAATTATTTTCTAAATATTAATATTTGGCTCACTTTAAAGGTGCATTAGTTTAAGAAAATGTAGCAGAATCTTGTTAGCAACCTGCTACATCAGGTGTTTGTTCTGTGGGCAAAAAAATTACATTGGACATGCTTTGCCACAAATTGAATGCATTATATAAATCTTTACTTGGAGAGCTGAGTAAATTAATCTATTGTAAAGTAAACTATTGCTGCTAGCTAGCCAACAGAATAACAGGTATCTAGTGATTGATAAACTCTAGGGAGCTCATTACAAATAAATATTTGACTTGGAAAAACACTGAACTTTTCTCACAATGGCTATAAGAGCCAAGTGTTTGTATGTTTATAATTTCACTACCAAGAAGTTAAATTATGTCGTGGGCAGCACCAGGTACCGGAGGTGACATGCTACGCCGATCATGACGCATGAGTTTGTTGCCTTCTTTGGCCAAATGCCAAAGCTATACCAGGAAGAATTTGAATTGTGCATGGGTACCACGATTAGCCCATAAGTCGCTCTGGGGGAAAAGCGAAATGTGATGGCATATCATTATTTGTTCACGAAAATAAATTGTTTGCCAGGGGAGAGCAGTGTTGTAACCCTCTTCTGATGTTTATCATTCATCTCAGCTTCATACAAGCATTCCCAGCCTGTGATTACAGCTACCATGTGGCACAGTTTTGCTAGCAGTTGGTTAAAGAGCAAAGTATTATTTAATAAGCAGGCCACCTCTTTGCTTGAAAGTGAAGCAATGACAATTTTGGTAATGCAACAAAACACACCTGGCTACCATGGCTACACCGTAGTTGTACACTAATGCTTGCATTAGCGTAATAGTGCAGCCATTGCTACTTATGACTATTTGACTGTGTAAGTAATTAATGTAAAAAAAAAGTGGCTCCAAGTGGCCTCCTCAACATTTCAATTAGCCATAAATGTTTTTTCTTTCCCGCTCCCCAACAACCACTTTCTCCATAAGGTCTTGAAAGTGGCCATACTTGCGGAGAAATATGCAGTGGACTATACTTGGTACGTCGACACCACACTAAATCTGATCCGCATTGCTGGAGACCACGTGAGTGAGGAGGTGTGGTACAGAGTCATTCAGATAGTCATCAACCGAGAAGACGTTCAGGGCTACGCTGCCAAAACTGTATTTGAGGTATGATTCCTTTTTCATGGCTGCACCCTGTTTTAATATTCAGGACTTTTCAGGGGTTGTTTCTTTATGTTAAATACAAATATGAATGTTTACGATGACATTTAAATACAATTAGTTTGATGCCAAATATCGACCTCAGTCTTGTTTATTTATTACCAAACTACTGAGATTCATGGCAAAACAACTGAACAATTTATGTCCGCTAAATGAAACGAAAGAGCTTATTTTATGGTTGCAAAATTGTGTAAACACTTTTTAAGGCACTGCTTAAAACCCTTCTGTTCATTCCTGATTCCTCATCTCTCTATTGAGGAATGTGGCTGTCTTGTGGAAATGTGGAGTTCTGATGGGATGTGTTTAATCTGTCCTTTCTCTCCCTCAGGCCCTCCAGGCACCTGCCTGTCATGAAAACCTGGTGAAGGTGGGAGGCTACATTTTAGGCGAGTTCGGCAACCTTATCGCAGGAGACCCACGCTCTAGGTACGTAGTTCATACGTCAGCGTTGTGCTCCAGTAGTTCTGAACATACAAAGTAGTTGCTGTGCCAGAGAGCTGCCCGTTTGGAGACTAGAGCAACCTCATGCAACATCACAGAAACATTATTTCACCAAACAAATGTGACATTTCAGGTATGACTCATGTCGCATGCATGTGTTAGATTTGTTTGGCTGGAGTGGACTTGTGCATTGGAACAAAAACTGAGAAAAGTATGAAGACTGTGTGCAAGAATGAGCGAGCAAAATGAGAGATCCTACCGAGTCCACTGTGCTTTTTGTCAGTGTTGACATATTCTTGCTTTTCCTCATGCTCTGGAAGCAAATGGGCTGCTTCATTCACACATTTCTCACAAATATTGAAAGCCATGTTTGATGGGATTTATTCTTCATGTGGTCCACATTTCTACCAATCCAATATTGCTGTGGGCAGAATCTAGAATTAAGCTACAAAGGTGTTTGTTGTACTCAAAGCTTCATTCACTTCTCCCAATTATTGTTTGTCTCCTAGTACAGATAATTTAAAGTGACCGTGCTGAAATGAATCAGTTAATATCTCTCTCTCTCTCTCTCTCTCTCTCTCTCTCTCTCTCTCTCTCTCTCTCTCTCTCTCTCTCTCTCTCTCTCTCTCTCTCTCTCTCTCTCAGTCCGCTTATACAGTTTAACCTGCTCCATTCCAAGTTCCACCTGTGTTCGGTGCCCACGCGGGCGCTGCTGCTCTCCGCTTACGTCAAGTTCATCAACCTCTTCCCGGAGGCCAAGGGCACCATCCAGGAAGTGCTGCGGGCGGACAGCCAGCTGCGCAACGCAGACGTGGAGCTGCAGCAGCGCGCTGTGGAGTACCTGCGTCTCAGCAGCATCGCTAGCACAGACATACTGGTACAGCGTCTACACGGACTCTTCTGCCCCAACCATGGGGGCCACCCCAGAGACGGCTCAGCAGGACATTAGAAATGACACAGCCAGTATAAGCATATATACTTCAGCATATAACATGTATAGGTTATTTTAGCACGCAGTTCTCTGGTTTGGATCTGGGTTGGATTATGGTAGAGTGCCTGAATCTCAGCAATGGGAGCCATCAAGAGGGGACTGGTTTGTCCTGCTTTACCCTGGTGGTTCTTTCCAACTGATCCTAGTGGTTGGATGTGGGAAACTGTGATGATATAAAAACCTCAAATGGATTTTATCAAGAGGATTAGCCTCTGCGGTGTGCTTTGAAGCTGCAATGTTCTTATTCTTAGAACATTGTACTAAATCTAAGTCGCGTATTGTGTGTGTCGGTTTTATGATTTGTGGTCCTAAAGGCCACAGTATTGGAGGAGATGCCACCTTTCCCTGAGAGAGAGTCCTCCATCCTGGCCAAGCTGAAGAAGAAGAAGGGTTCTGGAGCTGTGCCTGACATAGACGACATTCGCAAGGAGCGCAGCGCCAACGTCAATGGGAGCAGCGGTCATCCCGCCGCCAACACTAATGTCAAGGTGTGCTCTCACATCTCAGGCTTACTAACTAAATATTGATGGGATTTTGTTGTTGTTGTTGTTTTGCTCTGATAATCGGTACATGTTCTTTGCTTCTCGCCCCCCTTTTCTAAGTCTGAACTTTTCACATTTTCCTTCTTTGCTTTTTTCTCTCTTGTGTTCTTCAGCACTCGCCTCCCTCTATGGCTTGTGATCTATTGGCCGCAGCCCCTCCCCCAACCAACAGGCCACGCCCCATTTCTACCTTTTCCATTCTGCACACACCCCCTCTCCCCGTTGTCACCGCAGGCCTACAGCTCTCCCACTTCAGCGCCTGCGCCCACCTTCCTCCAGGTCCCTGCGTGGTCGTGGGTTTCATTGGGTTGCATGACAAACTGCTTTCTAGCTTCCTCATAATGCTGCTTTAAAACTGGTGTGCATACCAATTGCTGCAAGCCAAAGTTTAGGGACCCCTGGACTGGATATTTCAGTAAATTGTCAAGTGACCAGAATCTGAGCTTCTGACTTCAACATGATCAAATGAACCAATGAACCATAAGCATTCAGATTTATATATTTTCTATTTACAGTTTCAGTAAATAGTATATTGCACAACAACAATAGTGGCAATGTTTCAGGATGTGAACTCTTTAATATGTTGATATAAAGTGAACTACTGAAACTCATTCACTGTGTTTTCTGTGTGTCGAGCTGGATGTTTGTCTCTGGATAAGTTTGAGGTGTTTCCTTCTTTTGCTCTGTGAAACCATTTGCATTCTGGCATTGTCATATTGCGTGATCATCCCACTCAAATGGATGCATGATTTTGACATGTTTTTCTGCTACAAACCTGTTGCTCTTGGCATGCTATTCCGTGTTGTTGATATCTTCCTCATCTGTCCCATCACATTTTCATGTCTGACTACATTTGTGGGGTTATGATGATGCCCTCTGTAGCCCCAGTCCCTATGACAGTACTTTTAGTACCTTCGAAAAACATGTTCAACATCAACATGTTCTCAGAATTTTATCGTCGACTTCAGTTCTCATGACATTCATAATAGACAGAATATATGTTAAGGCATCATATTATTCATTTTAATATTTGATTTTTAATGCCTATTTCTTGTTTGTTAACCTGAATTTTACAAAATATTTGAATGTGACATCATACCACACCTTCATATCACACCATCACTCATTTCAATTGCATGAGATGTAAATGGGTGTGGTTTAATTTTCATTGTTTGGCTTTTATTATATGAATATATTATTATATGATATCTTGTATGTGTGGAACTGCTTCTCTGTTTTTGTTTGCATATAAACAGCATGACGTGGCATTTGTTTTGTGTCCTCCGTGATGGAGCCTTTACATATGACGTAGCTCATCTCCTCCTCCCTCTTGCAGGTTGCTACATCCCCCTCCTCAGATCTTCTGGGTCACACCACAGCTCTGAACTCAGTCAGCCCCCCTGCTGCCCCCAACGCAGCCAGTCTGCTGGTGGACGTATTGTCAGACAGCCTTCCTGTTGCACCTTCCACATCCATCATTGAAGAAAACTTCTCAAGGTCTGCTGAAGTCCTGACCTCACCTAATTCTTACAGTAATGGACAAAGAAAATGTAGATGATGGTGACCAAGCACTGTTGGCCCGGCAGTATATCAGGGTAACATTTCGATTTTTGCCAGCCCAGAATCAATCTGGGTTTTATCCTGCAATTTCAAAAGACACTGTCAGTTTATTGGATTTCTTTTATTAAATGTGTGTATTTTAGGGCTTTTTTAATCTTTGACAAAGTGTACACTTGTGTATTTGAGCTTTGCAAGGTAAGTAACATGTCAGAAGATTATTGTACTAATTGCTGTAGTTGTCTGTCTTTAGGTTTGTTTGTAAGAACAACGGAGTCTTATATGAGAACCAACTTCTACAGATAGGCCTAAAATCTGAGTTCAGACAGAACTTGGGTAAGTTCTTCAACAATATCTGTCTGACCTGGATGTGTTTGAGTTTAAAGCAGATTTCAGACTCCTGTGTCCCCATGTACTCTCACCCTACCTCCACCCTACCTATACCCTCACCCTACTTCCACCCTACCTATACCCTCACCCTACCTCCACCCTACCTCTACCCTCACCCTACCTCCACCCTACCTCTACCCTCACCCTACCTCTACCCTCACCCTACCTCCACACTACCTCTACCCTCACCGTACCTCTACCCTCACCCTACCTCCACACTACCTCTACCCTCACCGTACCTCTACCCTCACCCTACCTCTACCCTCACCCTACCTCCACCCTACCTCTACCCTCACCCTACCTCTACCCTCACCCTACCTCTACCCTCACCCTACCTCCACCCTACCTCTACCCTCACCCTACCTCCACCCTACCTCTACCCTCACCCTACCTCCACCCTACCTCTACCCTCACCCTACTTCCACCCTACCTCTACCCTCACCCTACCTCCACACTACCTGTACCCTCACCCTACCTCCACACTACCTGTACCCTCACCCTACCTACACAATACCTCTACCCTCACCCTACCTCCACACTACCTGTACCCTCACCCTACCTACACAATACCTCTACCCTCACCCTACCTCCACCCTACCTCTACCCTCACCCTACCTACACAATACCTCTACCCTCACCCTACCTCCACCCTACCTCTACCCTCACACTACCTCCACCCTACCTCTACCCTCACCCTACCTACACAATACCTCTACCCTCACC
The DNA here is from genome assembly GCF_052324685.1 of Brachyhypopomus gauderio. NCBI lineage: Eukaryota > Metazoa > Chordata > Actinopteri > Gymnotiformes > Hypopomidae > Brachyhypopomus > Brachyhypopomus gauderio. The sequence goes on along the minus strand of NC_135222.1, from coordinate 10,502,574 downwards.
CTACCTCCACCCTACCTCTACCCTCACCCTACCTCCACACTACCTCTACCTCCACCCTACCTCTACGCTCACCCTACCTGTACCCTCACCCTACCTGTACCCTCACCCTACCTCCACCCTACCTCTAACCTCACCCTACCTCCACACTACCTCTACCCTCACCCTACCTTTACCCTCACCCTACCTCCACACTACCTCTACCTCCACCCTACCTGTACCCTCACCCTACCTCCACACTACCTCTACCCTCACCCTACCTTTACCCTCACCCTACCTCCACACTACCTCTACCTCCACCCTACCTCTACCCTCACTCTACCTCCAACCTACCTCTACCCTCACTCTACCTCTACCCTCACCCTACCTCCACACTACCTCTACCCTCACCCTACCTCCACCCTACCTATACCCTCACCCTACCTCCACCCTACCTCTACCCTCACCCTACCTCCACCCTACCTCTACCCTCACCCTACCTCTACCCTCACCCTACCCTCACCCTACCTCCACCCTACCTGTACCCTCACCCTACCTCCACCCTACCTCTACCCTCACCCTACCTCCACCCTACCTCTACCCTCACCCTACCTCCACACTACCTCTACCCTCACCGTACCTCTACCCTCACCCTACCTCCACCCTACCTCTACCCTCACCCTACCTACACAATACCTCTACCCTCACCCTGTTTGCTGCAGGTCGCATGTACGTGTTCTATGGAAACAAAACCACCACACAGTTCATGAATTTCTCTGCCTCTGTGGTCTGTCAAGATTCCCTTAACACTCATATCCTTTTGGAAGGTTCTTTAACAGAACTGTGCCACCCATTAAGTGTCCCTAGTAAAATTATAAACGTTTTTAAATTATGAGAAATCGGTCCTCTGTTTAAGAATATCTGTGGTTCACAGATGCTAGTGAAAACTTTATTAAAGGTTGTCACTTCAGTAAAGCTGTCCATCTATCTACCTGCTCGTGTTATGAGCAGAGTTTTATATATATACATATATGTGTGTGTGTGTATGTATATGTGTATTTATTTATTTATCCCAGTATCTTTACTGCAGCCAATGCAAACACGTTAATTATTAGACTGTCCAAGGTCTTGCTCCTTGTGCCTGTGTCCATTCACTTTTTTTGTAAATACTGCGTCCATTGTGTCCTTAATGGCTCCTCCACAGCTGAACATTCACACCAAACCTCCAGAGCCTGTAGTAGACGGGGGTGCCCAGCTTCAGCAGGTGTTCAATATTGAGTGCCTGTCTGACTTTGTGGAAGCACCTGTGCTGAGTGTTCATTTCAGGTGGGTGTTTGTTTGCTACTTCGTAATGTTGCTCACACCTTGTGACCCACAACGGATATTTTATGTATGCATATGTCATAGGAGGGTAAGGGAGAGAGATAATATGTTTAACAGCAATTGACCCTAACCCTAGATCTAAAGTGAAGTGTACTCTGCAGGTATGGAGGTAGTATGCAGAATATCTCTATTAGGCTCCCTGTCACCCTCAACAAGTTCTTCCAGCCTACAGAGATGACGTCGCAAGAGTTCTTTCAGCGCTGGAAGCAGCTTGGCGCGTAAGCAGCCGTCACAGCCCACTAGATTTTTACTGTTTGTCTTTTTGATTGTGTTTTTTGTTTTAAATGTATTGGTATGTAATGCATTTAATATGACATGTGATTTAATATGAAGTGTGATTTCAGTGGTTGCAAGCTAGTTTACAATACAGTGCATCTGCAGATATCCTGATGTTTTAAGTCCCCTACTTTAAGGTTATTTGTCAGAATATTTAATCTCAGTCATAATGGATTGACTGAACAGTAATAGTGCTAATATTTCATTACTGTTTATTTCATTCGTGCCTGGAGATAAATGGGATATTCCCTACCATTGCTGTAAGTTTGCGTTTTCATTTTGAATTCAGTATTTTGTAGCATATAGCAGGAATAAGAATGTTTCTGCTTTTTCAATGTTTATGCTACTTTTGTCTTTTTCCATTTACACAATGTCTTCCTTATTACACATTTTACTAATTTAGGTAATGCATGGGATAGTTTGTAAAGTGTATCTTCATTTATTTACTATCAGTCCCCAGCAAGAGGTGCAAAAGATCTTCAAAGCTAAGCATTCCATGGACACAGAGATTACAAAAGCTAAGGTAACTGCAGATGCATAACCAATATGAGGTTTAATTAATGGTAATTGATCTGTCCACACATGGACAAAAGTCATTGATCCTTTTCATATGCATGCTTTAAACACATTCTATTGATTTTCTTGCAAGAGTCAGTTAATGTTCAGTTAATGGTATTTTCTTGGTGGGGGAAATGTGTGTGTGTGTGTGTGTGTGTGTGTGTGTGTGTGTGTGTGTGTGTGTGTGTGTGTGTGTGTGTGTGTGTGTGTGTGTGTTTGGGGTGGTGGTGGTGACAGATCATTGGATTTGGAACAGCACTGCTGGATGGAGTAGATCCAAATCCATCCAACTTTGTGGGTGCTGGTGTGATCCACACCAAAACTATACAGGTCGGCTGCCTATTGAGACTAGAGCCCAACACACAAGCACAGGTACGCTGCACTGTAAAACGGCGTATAAATTCATGCAGCACATTATATACTCATGCACTGAAGGGTTGTGCAGTGTCAACTTTTTAATCATAATATTGACTATTCTAGTAGTTATTCCAAAAGGCTACAAAATGTAATTGCATTTGACAACATTCTCAAAATAATTAAAATATTCATAAAATCATAGTCCAGTTTTAGCCATGTCACATTAGGGGCTCCCACGCTTTTAATGTTCTAAAGCTTATTGTGAAAGCAGAATATGTTAAAATAATTCCAATTATTCTTTCCTCCAAATTACAGAGCATTAATTCCTGTATAACTGAACACCCCCCAACTACTTCTTTATCCTTTCTTCCCTCTAGATGTACCGACTTACAGTGAGGACCAGTCGAGATACTGTGTCTCAAAGGGTCTGTGACCTGCTCTCAGAACAGTTCTGATTGTGCCAAAGGTATCCTGTTGAGCCTGTTAGCAGAAGCATCATCTGGTCAAGCAGTTTTTCTGCTCTCTGAAAGCATACTGAGACATGTATACCCTTTCGCTGTGCGTCCCCTAAGCACTCCTGATGGTCCATGTGACCCGTTGACGCATCTCCCTCGCCCCTGCTCCCCTTCACATCTATCTTCATATAAATCTATATTAACACAGTGTACATTTCCTAATGCTTTTATTTTTTTACTCCTATATAAATCACCCTTATTTTCCACGCACTTAGCATTTGGATAAACCTTAACTGCTTGAATTAGGCCTCTATATACAGATTGAATTATATGTTTGAGGGTATGGCTAGTTTTTTTTTTTTTTTTTTTTTCTTTCTTTTCCCAACCCCAAAATCTTATGGCAGGTTGTGGCACATTTGAACAACGAGCAGTAAATAATTGTGACGATACCTTCCATTCCTGCTGCTGTTCTTCCTGTAGTTTCTGCAACTCGAGCCAAAAAGGGTGGAATCGGCCCCTGCCTAATTTTAGAAAACTTTTTAATTAGTCTTTCCAGTCATTGAAAAAAGTGCCTTGGTCTGTTACAGCCTGTGCTCTGCGTCTTGAGGGGAGATTTGGGACAGCGAGAGCTCTCTTGCTTGTGGCTGCATTCATGTAGAATAGATGCGTTCTCAGGGGCCTGCAGCAGCGTCGCCTGAAACCTCATCCCAAATCCTCTGGACTGAATCGGTCATGAGCGTTTAAGAGGCAAACACTCCGTTTGTGTACCTGGCTACCCTGGATACAAAGAATTGAACCTGCTTGTGATGGCAGGGCGTGTACCTTAACCTGTGTCTGTGTACTGGCCTGGCCAATGCCAGCTCCCCATGTGCCTTCAACTTGTGTTTTCCTTCCAATTGATGTAAATGTGGCTGTGTGACAGTGGGTTTCAACATCTGAGAACATGAATGGATCCCAGCCATATGATGGGCTTTCATCAATTAAACTACATGACTTGTTTCATGTGCTCGTCTTTTTCTGGTTCTTCTTTCACTATTTTGATTCACAAAGTGTTCTTCTTTGACACTTCTGAGTTCACAGTGGTCCTGACTGTGTTGTGGTTCGGACATTTTGAAACTTGGACAGGTCAGAAACCATAACAAGAATTTCCTTGGGGTCATTATTACCTATCAAAATAGGTGAAAACAGTATATACCTCTTGGAGCAAAAGATGGCAATGAGTTCTTCAGAAAGAGCTATGTTTAATTTGTCACCTCTTTTCAGAAATGGCCTCATGCTGAATTCTTATGGCTAAACAAAATGATTATTCCCAAGTTGCCAGATGGCCAGCCAGAAGTTGAATATATTTAATGCCTTTTCACTCAGTGTTCTTTTCTTGGCTTTTTATCATGCAAATCTAATCACTGAATATTTTTAAGTTGCTACTCAAGCAGGCCAATGCCAACAGCTTTCTCTTGTGTGGGTGACCTAGCAGATGCCCCTGTTGGTAACTATTGCATTACTTTGTACTGGCAGGAAGAGCTGAACCATGTCATCCTTCCTGTCCAGTAAGAGCAGTGCCAGGTGTACTCTTGTGAAACTGTGCCATAAATGACAGACATCAAAACATACAGACATCAAAGTATGAAACATCAAAAGATTCCCAGCAACTTTGAATGGGAAAGAATACCCAAAGTATAAAATAAGCCAAGGTTTTGCTAACAAAGCCAAAGTGTAGTTCTGATCCCTTTTGTTGCAGGGCTGGGAGTCAGTCCTAGACCGTAAACTCAAGATAGTTTAATCAATATTTTGAACCACAATTTGCAGAACCTGTCAAGATGGCCCATAGCTGGTACATTTCTTTCACTTTGGTCTGCACCTAACATATACTGAGTGAAAAGGCCTAATTCCACTTTTTGTAGCAAAGCTGGTTGACTGAATTTAGTTTGGTCTAGAAATATTTTATTTTCCATCTTGGTCCCTACAGCCTAAGTTTAGAAACTCAGCAGCAAGTTAACAGCAAAACTAGCAATGTTACTCAAGTGAATACCCTTACTAATATATTCCTATATATACCTCTAGCAGGCAGCACTTTCATCATCACTAAGAAAAAAAGAAAATAACTCAATTATACACATACACAGTGTATACACACAGTGGTGATGCTGCTTTGGTGCTAAGACACACAGCAATCTGTCTCTGCAGAGTCATTCTGCAGCCAAATCAGTTCCAACAAGGTGAAGGAACTCTTTGATTAATGAGATGCGCACACACAAGTCTTATATACTCACCTACAATATTGACAACAGAAGATTTTCATAATCTAGCAAAGACATACTGTATTAAATCCTATTGAAGGGCTGTTGCTGTTGTTATATCAACATCCCGTGTATTTTATTAGTTTTGGGGGAAGCGTGGCAAGCTAATGAGGACAACTGAAGTAGTCAAGGCTGTATTATTAGACTGAATCCTGGCCAAGCTGCCAGCTAGCATCAAATCAGGAATCTGGTATGACGTGCCAGAACAGTGCTGGACATGGCGCCAGAGATGGTATTGTTTAATGCTGCTCTGCTTTGAGGGCAGTGTCAGACTATGAGAGAGGAATACATTAACAAAGGCATATGTCACTGGAAATCAGCAGAACTCCAGAAGAGAAATTGGTGAAGTGTAATGGGTGTTAGTAGAACATGTTAAAAATGGTTAGTGAGTAATAAGCTAAAAATGTCAACAGGCGTGTTACAGGTTTTTCTCCAAACATTTTATAGCATATTTTTCTGAATTGAAATATACATTGTCAATCTAAGTGTGGCAAATAGACAATACCACATACATGTACTGTAGTTTTCTACCTGTGATTTTTAAAATGATGGTTTTTTTTCCTTCTATATATTTACCCATTACAGTTTGGTCATTTTACAGAGTATACACAAAGCCTGATCTATAACTATTTCATTCTCTTGGAAGCAGATGACTGTTAGTGATACACCCAGAGGCTCTTCAGATACCAGTAACATTCAGCACTACTTACAGTCAACATGAGTTTAAGTATATTTAATATATCTCAACCTCTTTTAAGATCATGCTTCACTGATCACATGACCTGTTATTACATGCCCTGAATACTATGCCTGTTCATAGAGGGGCAGGGTTATGAACTTGCAGGCTGATGAAGTGTGTTTTGATTTGCTCTGCAGGATTCTAACCCCAACTGTGGGGTGGGTGTTCTCATGTCTTGGTAGTGCTGTGGTGTTTCTAGTTGTGGACTGGTAAACATTAACTGTGCCTTTTTGTGATTGGTCAGTGGTGGTAAGCACAAGTTATGAGTGCATTATATTCTGGGAAAGTCAGACTTTCAGAGAAATCTGTAGAGAGGAACTCTTGGCCTTGGCTAATTCTCTCTCCTGTTACTCTTCAGCTGGTAGACTGTGGGCTGTTCCCTGTGCTTTATCATTAATCCTCATTTCATTTGCATTAATAAGCCAGTTTGTTGACATGAAGCGTTGCATGGCAGAATGTGAATCTAATTGACTAGATGCTGATTAAATTGAGTCAGTTGGACTTTAATGCTGTCATGTGATGCAGGTTGTTACAAAGTGTTTTTGTCAGTTTGTTGCAGATGCAGAATGAATGCTATAGACTAAACACAGTAAAATTGGAGTCTTCATGCTTCTTCTAGTATTAGCCATAATTTGTAAAAGTAATCCTGAGCTAGCTTAAGATTGGTGCCCATCAGAAAGGATCAGAGCTAATGATTCAGTCTTCTATAATATGTTTACAAAGATGAACAAAAGGCATTGTGTATCAGTTGTATATTTTTTATTCATTTGTACCAGTACATACAATGTAAGTAACTCTTACAGAACCAACAACACAAGCACTTGGTTGGCTCAGAAAATCTGACATTTAGATATATTACTGTTTAAAATGTCTGGAGCAGACACTCCAGTAAATGTAAATGTAAATTGTGTTGGCTGCTAAAGGCCCTTTATTTCATGTTTGCTTGAACACTGAGATGCTCTTTTGTAAACTGTTTGTATAACAGCTGCATAATTCAGCAGGCAAAAAAAGAAAATTAATGGAGAAATCAATCTTCATAATATCATAATATTGCCTTTATGGTCCTTCCAGTCCAAGGTCATAACCTGATTCTGCTTCCAAACTTTCTTTAGCTAAAAGCAAAAACGCAAGAGCTGCTACAGAACTGCTCCCCAATGCACCATAGTATAGTTTTGCCCAATATACTTCTCTGCTCTAACAGTGAATAATAGTCATAGTCAAAGACACCTTGTAGAATGAACCATTTCTAAATATTTTCACCCAGTTCATATTGAACATGTTCCAAGCACTCAGTCAGGAAGGAGATCTCTGAAAGAACTGAAGCTGAAACTGCGGCCTGTTGAGCCCAGAGCCGAGTTGGAGTGTATTCTGGGAATCTTCTCCATCAGTCTGGAGACTGCTCGTCTACGGAAGGAAGGGGGAGACGAGTCCATCTGCTGCACAATGTCAGCATAGAGTGCCTGGAAGACCCCCGATGTCTCCTCCCACCCATCCCGTACCGAGACTTCATGCAGAGGCAATTTTAGGCTCCGACACAGGCTCTCACCATCCTGGATGGACACCATTCTGTCAAACTCCAGGTCCTTTTTGTTGGCCACTATCATCATGGGTGGAGGCTCTGGGCAGTTCCTCCTGCTACCTGCTGTATGAATGTGGTTCACTAAAAAACATAGGCGCATGACCTCATCGAAGCTGCAGCGATCCGTCACGGAGTAGACGATGACAAAACCATCTGCCCATTTTATTTTCTCCTCAATCAGCAGGGTATCTTCCTCCTATAGACAACGTAGGATGCAATTCAGTTCCCCTTATGCTCCTTATTAGTAGAAGACGAGCAGAACAGAATCATTAAACAAGCACTTGTCTGTACACTTCTGTCATAAAAAAATTAATTGAGAATTCAAAATGAATACTTTAATCCAAGGTAGCACTGCTGTTACTGATATGGTGAGAATTGTGACAGACGTCAGTTATTGACCGGCAGACAAATAAAAAAAATAAATAAATCTTCAAAATCCCACGGGTCACAATTTTTTAATTAACAGTTAGTAGGTCATCATCCCAGAAGAGACCAGACAAGCTCATGTATCATAGGCTTAAAATGGCTTAACTACGGCAAGTAATGTGTTTCGTAAATTACGCGTTTCGTTTAACCCTTATATGGTCCAAGGGTCTGTGGGACCCATTTTGAAAAAATCAGCTTAAAAAAATTCTACAATTTTTTTTTTTTCAAACTGAGATTCATTGGTCCTTGGCTCATTTTCCGTGAGCAACATAAGTCAGAAAATATTTTCAATGACCACCCCCCCCGTACCCCCCCCCTTCACATTTGTATTACATACAGGGTCCAGGGTCCACTGGGCCCTGGGCTAGTCAAAGTGGGCAATCAACATTGGGTTGGGTAGTTGATAGTCGTCTGTATGACTTTAAAGGATATACAAACAAAGGACAGAGGTGTTTGGCATGCAAGGGTGGGCAACCATCAACACTTTTGATGGTTGTCACATCAGGGGTTGATTGCATATTGTCAGACAGTGGACGAAGAATCTCTATAGAGACAAAGGGGTGAGATCTGAAAGAAGCATCTTTTCTCTCAGCCCTCATTATCCCTCCCTCCTCTCTGGACCTGTATGTTTGTGTATGTATGTGTGTGTATGTGTGTGTGTGTGTGTGTATGTGTGTGTTTGTGTGTGTTTCACCCAATCATGGGGACATGATGCTAAAAATGCTAAAAATGCTATAAAAGATGGCAAAGCAATTCTCAGTTCAGACTGCCTTACAGCTGATATTGGAAGAGACAGAGGATTTTGATGATGATTCAGAAGAGGAAATTTCAGGATCACATTTCTGAAATATCAGAGTCTGATACTGATAATGAAAAGGAGGATGAGCAGCAGCCAGCTCCGTTAGCACCAGCCCGTGAGCAGCTAGCCATAGGACCAGCCTGTCAGCCAGCATGATTTATGATTGATTTCCTTATTGTGTTACATTTTAATAAAAAAGTAACTAATAAATAAATAAGAGAGCAAACTAATTTAACATATGTATTGTTTATTTTACTTGCAATTGGGCTGAATCTGCTGATTATTTTAACAAAAATTGCAATGGGTCCCCCACACCCAGCTGGACCCCAAGAATGTAGACCACGCCTGGATCTCATCAGGGTTAAATAAAATGATTCAAATAACCTACTGCATTCGTACGTTTCAAGAATTGTATTATGTACACATTCTGAGGATTTGAGCAATACTATTATACATATGTGTTCCTACCCTTTAATTCTCAAAATGTATTAAAAAGCACAATATAATAAATAATTAACTAGTAAAATAATCTAAATGGATGTAGCATAAAATTTCATTAGCACAGTCACAATTCTGGGTCTGTTATAACTTCGTGTAAGACTACAGATTATATGGGAGTGAGGGGCCGGTTACAAAGACTGCATCATTTTAAGGTAATGCCTTATAATTGTCTTACCTGACCAGCAGTATCCAATATCTCAAAGTTAACCGCTTCACCCGCCATTGTCACTTCATGCCTGTAGATGGTCTCTGTTTAAAGAGCGACACTCATTTTATCATGTTCCCCAAGTCAGTAGTTACATTTCAAGCTCTACAACGACGAAACAAGCTAGACATCTCAAAACTGTCGATGAAAATAGCGATATAAAACCTAAAACTACAGCTCCGTGTTCCATAAGATCACCTACCAAGAGTTGGGTCGTAGTCGCCGATAAATCTTTTGGTGATAAATCGCACAGCCAGTGCTGAGAAAAACACATGAATTATGTATTAGCACTATGACTGATGGGGCATTTTGCACATGAAAACGCCCTGTTCTTCTGTCGAGCAAAATGCACATTCTTCATCATGCATTACTTAAGACCAGCCCAATGTTTAACTCAATAAAAATTATTTAAATGATTATGACTTAAGAAAAAAAAACGGTTTAGCGAGAACACGCACACGCTCACAAACACAAATTTCCTTTTTCTGATACAGTCGGACTACTTTTCAGAAAGGCGTATAGAATTAGCGCTTAATTATCAGTTTACCTGTTTTGCCGACTGCGGCTTGTCCTAATATTACAATTCTAACTGTTCTCGCAGACGGAAAACTCCCGGTTCTTCGCAAAGTTCTTGATAGGCCAAAATTAGTTGTCATTGCAATTTCTGACCCACTTATTTAAAAAAAAACAGTGAACAGAGAAAAATAACGCGAAAACTAACAGGCTACCAACGCATGGACACGAGGAATTAGTAGAAACGGCCCTGGCATGTCCACGGTACCTTTGAGCAGCGGCACCTCTGGCAGCCTCACAAGAGCAAGAGCGCCCCCAAATCTGCCGTCAGTCCCACCTCCCGCATTTGAGCGCAAATCAAACCTCAACCACTTCAACCTCGTATACGTCCACTATACAATGGAAATTGTGGTAGTTGGGACCAGGTCGATAAACATCGATCACACCCAATTTAATGATTAAAATAATAAGCTGCAAAATGTTTGCTATTTTCCATCAATTTCCATATTTTTCACATAACTATTAAAAATAAAGATATTGACATTATAAATATGAATGCCAATGGCCACAATGGCAACATATTCATTGTCATTAACAGTAATTTCTATTACATGTGAAATGCAGCAATATTTTATTAAATAATAGCCATTACAGAGACAGATGTTGCTCAGACTTTAATTACAGTAAGCATCAAATTCCTTTTGGGACACATATACAGTTCCTTTACAAAATGTGCCAGCTCAAATTAGTCTCGGCGACACCTCAATGTTGTTGATCCGAAGCACCGTCTGTGGCTGTACAATTACTGCAAAACACAACATGTTCATTTCAAAAGCAGTACGTTCGTTGCAAATTTGTTATTGTGGCTTATATAAACAATAAATAATTCCTATTCATCCAGTGTATATAACTAGTATTCTTACATTTGCATACAATTTAACTAGGAGCATGGAGAACATTGTCCCTCACATTATCAGAATAACTGATAACCCTGTACAGCAGATCTACCTTATATTATGTGTAGAGTTATAAAATATGCATAGAACTGAGACTCATTGTGAGCTCCAATGAGAAAATGCAGGCAGTTCTTTCATGGATAATACATACTGACTGGCTGAGCAGCTATAAAAAAATTTAAAGAATGTATGATACATTCCTATTGACTCACTTCTCTTCTTCTGAAACCTATGTCTCTTCCAGAACCTCATGTGAACCATAGGCCATGAGTCTGTCTTCTCGATGACTGTAGCCACTACTCGGACCAGATCACGGCTGGGTGTGAAAACGGCAGAGACAGGCAGACAGTGTGAAAACTGACGGAACACAGTTGCTGCATACAGAAAACCAACACACCACATTTTCTGGTATTTCTAACATGAAAACATGAAAATAAAGAGATTAACGCTTTATTAGGGGCATTTCCACTGTGTAAGAGGGATTTTATATATTTTATACACAATGCACATTTATATTATTTCTTTTTTAAATGGCCTTAACATAATTTTTAGATTTGTACGAAGTCAAGAAGCAAACACACTTTCCTAAAATATTTTTGGCTTCTTCAAAAATAAGCTTTAAAAAAAAAGTTTTTTTTCAACTCTCAGAGAAATCGTCTGTATAAAACAGTGTAAACAGTGATGTTGTCTTCATCAATCAATGCTGGCAGGTTATAAAGTTTACCTAAGAAGAGGTCTTCCGATGAGTGTGAAATCCTCCCCTCCAACAAGCAACACCTACACAAAAAGAGACTGTAAGGCACAAATACCCCTGAAGAGCTAACAGGACAACTTTAATGTGCAACTAGGAGGAGGGGAACACTCTGCACCTTTTCCAGTACTATCCTGTCACCACAGTCTGCATCAATGTGGCTTTCAATTTGGATCAGATCTTCACTGGTAACTTTCCACTGGCGGCTGGCAAAGTGGACCACAGCAAACAACCGGCCATATTCTCCATTTTCAAGAAGGTTGTTAACCTTCTGGACAACTTCTGTAGAAGGTATGGGAGAAAGATCATGACAACAGTATTCTTTCACCTCAAGTGCTATTTTCCAGGTTCTTTGGGTTAACTCAGACTTGTCACTTTAAAACCATGTAGGCTCATTGAACCCAGCTAGTCCATTATCACTTCTTGTTGTCATTACCAATAAACAAGACCGGGTAGATTCAGAATGGCATCAGATTTGATACTAAACATAACTCAACATCATAAGTGGTCAAATAATAGATTTCCCTGATGAGCACTGATGAGAAGCATAATGTCCTATGCATAATGCAAAAAAATTGTTTTGTCCTCTGTAGGCCTACTTTGTAAGGAAATGGCTAAAATTGGATGGACCTTGCATGTCCTATTGATGTGACCTTAATGAGTTAATTAATTGTATTTTTGGTGAGAAATGCTGGTTGGCAAATGCTCAAATGAACATGATCCAGATCTCCATCATCCATTATGGTAATGTCCTTCATGTGACTGTAATCAGCACATGTGACTAACAACTGCTCCTGCCTGTTTTCAGCAAAATGCCTCATCTCCACACCAATAAATACTATGTAAAGTGTTCAGCTCAAGATGCTCTATGATTAATAAATATATGGCCAAACTGCAATTTATTCGTCAGCAAAAACAGGTGTCATTTGTAGGACTATATTATGATCCAATGTCATATGCTATAGTGCCCATATATTATGGTCAAAGTACAATGTGAATTTCAGATTTCCACGTCAGCTACTCTTGGCTGTAGCATGGCAACCATGGCAACGACAGACTTCAACTTGTTTACTAGTCAGACTTAAAAACATTCATCATTGAAACCGAAGTAGAAAATCACTGATGTTAATGTTAGGAGTGATCTGATTGAAGGCTTTAGTGTGTTCAAATAAATATATTCTTGGTAGTTGACAGACATGACAATGAAATGGTGACAAATGTGTGCCAATGTGCCTTCATGTTTCTTCTGCTCTTCTTCGTGATCGACCGGTGGTAGCTCAGGCCATGGGGGTCTGGATAGTGATGTCTCTGGAACGTAACTGCCAGAATGAAAATTATAAGAAGAAAATGTACATATTACAGTTCATTTGGTCATAGTGAATAATACTATATTTTATTAGGCATTCACAACTTTCTTCAATGAATAAGGTCGAATGAACATTCTTTAGAACGTATGAATATTCTTTATATTTATAACCTATTGTAGCAATATGGACCATATTGTTTAGTTTTAACCATTCGTAGTATACTTTCATGACAGCTTTTATTAGATGCACATTCTGCCATGACGGGTAAAATGTCTCATCAATTGTCAATGTAATAAATTTAATATTTTCTGTTATAATTGCTAGAATTAACATAACAGTTGTTGACAATCTGTCATCCCCCTCTTCAGTCATAAACCCTCCATCCAAACACTTATCCAAAGCCACTCCCTCCAAGGATTTGCAAGCCTAGCATTTAGCATAAAACTAATGTCAGAAATTGACATTTGGGATGAACAATTCCTAAGCAAAATCATCATCATAGAGACATGTCCTGGTTTGTTAGGACAAGTTTTATTTGTGGATTACAGAGCTCAGAACAGTCACAGACATTTTTCTTCTTAAAATGTGCAGCAGAGGGGTACAACTGATGTCTAGGTGCATGCCTACCTCTGAGGATAGATGATGCTCTTAGACCTCTGACACTGTGTAAAGCAAGGTACTACACATCCTGAAAGAAGCAAAGTGAGACATCTATTGTCAATTGTTAGTTGTGCTCATTACCGAATTTCACATTGTTTTGTCTCCACTGTAAGGTCCTTAGTCACATAATTTGACACACCGTTCTCTTCTACAAACACACATTCATTTAGTTGCCTGTTTTTGGTAAATGCATAATAAACAGATATATAAAGACAAAAACCTCAACACTGCACTAATGCATCGAAGAAGTTGAAAGTCACTTGCAAGGACTGTTTAGGGATTAGTGCTGGAGTTTTCATATGTATTTGTTTACTATGACCATGTTTAATCTATTAACTGTAAAATCACCTGTAAAATGACAAAAACTAGTGTTCAAGTAAAGAGACTTATATCAATTGTGTATATCAATATAAACAAAACGACAATGTGGAAAGTAAAGTAATCCTAAATTGTTATAAGCTAAATAATACTGTAGTATTTAAATAATTCAAATGTTAACACAAAATAATGCGAGGCTCGCCGAGACGACGGGGCTACCTAGCTAATCAACATGTCTAGGTCTTCTGCTTTAACAACTGTCTGAACTATATGACCACGAGGTAAAAAGCAAAGCATTATGAAGTTCTAACCTACCCATTAGAAATAAGAATAATATACATTAATTGCAAGGTTAGCCAACAAGCTACAACATTCAGATGACAGTGTGCCCACCTCTGGCTAACTATCCCAGCTAAGGCGACCGAATCAAATAATTATTGATAGGTGACATCAAAGCCAAGCTTTAATAAAATAAGGCATGCTCACGGGTTTGTTTTGTAACCGGTAATCGCAAACATGATCCTAGTCCCAAACATGTTCGCAAAATTACTTGACTGTTCTTCAAAGTTATCGCCATCTTTCAGTTCACCCGGAAGCACTTTACCGGACTGTTGTGTTACTATAAAGTGTTTCCCCTGGAAACCAACCCTGCTTGGGCATAAATGTTTGGACCAAGGATGACGCGGCGGACGGACGGATTGATGCCCTCAACAACTTTCAGGAAAGGAAAGGACTACTCCAGAGCGTGCATCGAGAATGTTGTTTTAACGAATTTACTGTTTTGCAGTGCATAACGTTTTCTGCAGTCATTAGCTCGGCAGTAATTTCACAGTAAACTCCAGACATTCCCTGGAACAGGATGTGACTATAAAAATGCGAAATTCATGCAAAAATGAGATGGCTAATTGGAGAAAAAAAAATATCAGCACAGCAGTTGCTGATACAGCCTATGACTATTAGACACCGTGGTGTTTCTTGTTCGTATTGTGTGAAGATATAAGTGATGTAATCTTGCTGCATGACAGCTATTCTAAGGCTCAGCTTAATTGGAAGTCAGTCAATTTAAAGTTTTATTTTACTTCCATGGGTTATATCTGTTTAGTGTCAAGTATCCGTGTGTGTATTTGATATGAAAATGCCTTTATCCCCTGTATATTGCTGTTTCCCCTGTAATCGGGATGGGTCAATCTCAGAGTGACGTGGTCAAATAAAGGGGCACAAAAACCTGTGAGCATAAGAAAATACCAGTTTTCTGTTCAGATATTCCTTTTGGTCATGGACCAACTTGCACTTGACATAGGATTAACATGAGTTAATCAGTTTGAACTCCCTTTACACAAATGGAAACAAGATTTTAAAGCCTAGTGTCGGGCCAGTTTTTACCAATGTTACTGCCACAGGTAAGACTTCTCTTACCTGTACCCGATTGGCTATTAATCACTGAACTTTCTAAAGCAAACTGTGAACTGGAGCCTCATTATCATAAGATTCTCTTAATGACTCAACTGGATATTATGTGCAGATGTGCATGCCTCTGAGCTTTCATTGAATGACAGTCATAATAAAATAACCAGTGGATACACAACAACCTTTAAGTCAGAGGTGAACCCTGGACATTTGGTCCCACTATGTGATTTCCTCTGTACAAAGACACAGATCACCTATAAGCAGAAACCACTATAAGTCTTATCCACCCACTGCCTTATTCAAGGGCATGTATTTGTGTATAGTAAAAATTATGTATAATAGCATATGTTGGACTGAATTAATTCCCTTTATTGATTTCAAACAAAAGTGCATTACTGGCGATTACAAAGAACTGTAAACTTTTGACATCTTTTTAGTAGAACATTGATCAATAATGAAATTGCTGACCAGTTTTCAAACTGCTTCATCAAGTTAATTAATACAGTAACAAAGTGACATGGATTTAAAAGTCTGGGGAGTGGCTAAAAGTGGTCAGATTAGACAGGATTCTTTCACAAAGCAACAACTTTTTATATTTTAAAACAAGTATCTCAAGCAGCTAGTTTTCTTACATCCTCTTGTTTATGTAAAATCATACATTTTCAAAGTTTTTTTTTATGTAACATTTTATTAATATTTAATTTATCTCTATCATGTCAGTCATGCAAAATAATAAACCATTGTAGCTTTGACTTTGGTGAAATCATAATTGTGCTTCCACATTGCTCTTGCCACTCTGTAAACAGTGAATTTATGAACATGACCAAAAAAAATTAAAGTACACCCAAAACCTGACCGTTCCAGAGGAAAAACTCATTTCATACTGGCATCAACATATGATCCCTTGCTTCTTAAATGGATTTGTTTCTTCTTATCACAGTACTCTAGTGATCTAGAGATGAAGTGACTTCACATGTTTCTTATTGTACTAGAACACAAGATGTGTTATAAGACACAAACATACACCCATTTTTGAGAGGAAAGGGAAGGTATGTGACAAGTTTAAGAAAACACTTAACAAGGACCTTCAGGTCTTAGTGTGCTTTCTCAACATGATATATAGGGGTTTTCTTGAGAATTTTGCTTAAGATGTTTTATGGATTCAAGACCCCTAAAAACTGCTTTTCCATTTATATTCAATTCACCTGAATCAAACTCAAGTAAAATTATACTGCTTACTATTAAAAATGGGAGATCTTCAGCCTGGCAAGGAAATCATCTACAATGGCACAAAATTATGAACACAGACAAAACATGATATACAAAAAAAAATTGTTCAAGGAAACCTATTCCCACAAACCGTTTAACTCCCATCAGTATGTGTTCTCAGAGTATGAGAACCGCCCTGCACACTGAACCTGAGATGTTTCAGTGTTTGTATTAGTGCAAAAATAACCCCCGCAAAAAATGTATTCATGCTTCATGCTGTCGGCTTCCAGCTTTCATAAGAGGTAGGACCCTGTAGGCTTATTTTGAGTGTCTTGATACAATTGCACATTTAAAATCACTTAGAGAATGTGGTCAGTGCAAAAGCAGCAGGCACAACCTGGACCCTTGCGCCAAGTGACGTACCTTTTGTTTCTGCCTGCCAAGGTCTATGGGGACCTTACCAGGACCTTCTGGCTATAAGCTGCTGGAATGGTTGATATCTTGACAGATGGCATTAGTGGTGGTCTGACCAAAGATGAAGGCCCCGATTGTAACCAGGATGACTCCATATGTCACTAGTCCCTTCCAGCTACAATATAAGAGCAATTTAACCATTAAAAATACACACACACACACACACACACACACACACACACATATATGGTTGGTTACAATTAATAACCAGAGAAAATGTATTTACCTGGCTGATCTAACATCATGCTCCGAGAGCTTGGCCTGAATTAAGCACAGCCCTACAGAAAAGAAAGCAAACATCAAACCAAATACAATATTATAAGACTCAAAGCTTGATTAATACATTACTCGCAAAACTAAGATTAGGAGACACAGTGCTGAGAATGTTAATGGTGTTAATCTTAACATGACACCAACTCACTAATAATGAGTAGAAGATTGTACCTGGAAACACAAAGATGAAACAGGCGGCCAGGCCACCGATGAGCGAGATGACACGGCCGATGTCGGGGATGAAGAGGGCAAGAAGGATGGTGAGGCAGAACCAGACGAGAGTCTGTAGCAACCTTCGTCTCCTTTCCCTCACCACATCAGTGTCCACTTCCTCCCCCTTAAAACGCAGCCAGAGACCCTCCAGCACTGCCCTACCAACACACACACACACAGCTACATATACAACAAAAAGTACACTACATCCATTACGCAAATGTCATGATGAATGTGTACATTCAACCATTTACACAATATAGTCTTTGTACATGAGCACACACTCCCACACATTTTCCTTGGTTACCTTCCACAGAAGTGCAGTATGGGATACGAGGTGACCACGCAGATGATGATGAAGGCCCTGGCGATGGCCACGGCCACGTCATTAGATGGGTAGGACATCAGAACATCTTGGCTCACATTTGAGCCGAAGGACAGGAAACCACACACTCCTACAACAAAAGCAGCACCAATCAAATCTTGAATCATCTCAAAGGGGAGGGAGTACATACATATAAAGATGGTACTTTTGCAGCTTTACCCAACCAGGATGTCTTTCATTTTCTAAGACGTGAGAGATTAAGATTTGGTGTCAAAGACAAGACTGCTGCATTGTACTCAAAAAAGAATACATACTTCCCTTTCTTATTTTAACCTGCTGGCTGACCAAGCTTGATATTGTTTTATTAAAAAATTATGATTCAATTCTATAGTTACAACTTTGGATGCAACATTATCCCATGTTAATACTTGATACTGCTCCTCGATAATAAAAAACAAAAGTTTTCAAACGTAACGTACCGAATTATGCTCAAGGCCACATTTACAATACCCCCCCCCCCCCCCCCCCCCCCACACACACACACACACACACACACAAACACACACACCTGTGCCTGTATAAACAAAGAGGCAGATCAGCATGCTGAATGTGACCACACCACCCCAGGACCGAAGCTCAGCCTTCTTCATGCTGTTAAACACTGGGACGCTGCTGACATGACACTGTGTTGGGGAGGAGACGGCAATAAGGAGATCATTCTAAAGGAATGTTTTTCCCCTTTCCATTACAACACTGGTTCATCGATTACAATGATTCCCACATGCACACTGCGTCTCAGGGACACAAACACACCTGAAAGCCAAAGCAAATTGTCGGCATGGCGTTAAACACATCAGTCCAGGATGCAGGGCTGGAAGAAGCACCAGAAAATGTTCATATTATTACATCAGGCCAAACTGCTGTGACGACAGCTGCAACTCCCTGATTAAGCGCTTCAATTTCAACTGCAGGGTCATTATATAATGCGCTACTGAAAAAGGAACGATGTGATATGCAATGCAAACCTGGTTGGAATGAATCCAGGAGAAACCTCTTCGTTTGGCCAAATGTATCTGATGATGATTATGATGGTCACATACCAGGTGCCAATCACGCTCAGCGTGCTAAAGATCAAGCAGTCAAAAAAAATAACTTGTATTCAAAAGAATCCCCTACAATGCTTTGTATATGCTAGAAAGAGTTCTAGTGTCAGTCCATGCATGAATAAACACTAGTTACAACAGACAACTGCACAGCAAATTAGTTACAACAGACAACTGCACAGCAAATTAGTTACAACAGACAACTGCACAGCACTTGTCAGCAACCCCCTAAACCCATTTATCACCCGTCAAAATCAAACCACAAAAACACAGTGGACTAGATATTTTGTGTGTAGTGTACCAACCCAGTAGGTATGATGTACATGGTAATGTTATGGTAGTGGAGTCTCATGCTGTTACGAGTACAGGCAGTGATGCATTACTGAAGTTCTTACATGCATTATTGTCACTGCTGGGTCAGAGCCAGTGAGCCACAAACATATCCAGCCAACACAAGATCCCTGATGAGTTGGAAGACTTACATACCAACTATAGAAATGTATACTACATCTTTTCAACTAAAGAAGAAGTTAACAAGAGGTTAAATTAGGGTAAAATTAAAAGGTGAATCGGGGAAATGTTAGATTTGAGGAAACTGTACCTGGCATATTTCTGAAAGCCAATCTCCTTAGGGATTGAGAGTGGGAGTATAATGAGCACTGATGTGACCGTGATGGTGAACTTGCGGTCCGTGTACCAATGAGAGCTGACTGCTGCCTCTGACTCGTGAGCCACTGCACCAATCACTGTCAGGAAACACATGTGGTTAGCGTGCGTTTGAATGCACATGCGTGTGTACGCGTCACTGATCTGAAATATTAGGACATCCTGCCTATTCATTTGGTCCCCCTTATGGCCCCAAAACAGCTCAAGGACCCGTTTGGATTGAGGAATGCATGCTGTGTGGCAAGGTGCATTATCCTTCTAAATGAGGCCAAGGTCATTGGGGACCATTGCTGCTATGGAGGAGTTTACATTATGGACAGCGATGTTTAGTCATGGGGCATGCATCAAGCTGACATCAACATGAATGGCCTGTCCTTGGGATTCCCAGGAGAACATTGTCCTGAGCCTCACACTACTAAATAGCTTGTCCTCACCCAACATCCTTCATTTCCCTCGATAAGTGGAGCACATGTCCAACTGATGGACAAGAAAAACAAGACTCCTTGGACCAGGCGACCTTCTTCCTTTGCTCCAAGGTCCAATTCTGACTCTTGACTGCCCATTGTAGGTGCTTTCAATGGTGGACAGGAATTAGCACAGGCCATCTGACCAGGCTTCATCTACACTGCATTCCAAACACTGTGCGATCTGTGCTGTATATAAGAATATATGGTACATCTCCGTTGCCTCCCATTATGACCGTTTGAAGCCACTGAGGTGGCTGAAATATGAGCTTCCATCTCGTGTGCACCTGAGCAGCAAATGAAATCTGTACAACCTCAGTATAGACTATATGTGGATGGGACGAGATCTCTGCTCAAACACCAACCACTCTGATAGTGCATGA
The DNA here is from genome assembly GCF_052324685.1 of Brachyhypopomus gauderio. NCBI lineage: Eukaryota > Metazoa > Chordata > Actinopteri > Gymnotiformes > Hypopomidae > Brachyhypopomus > Brachyhypopomus gauderio. Next base: position 10,482,001 of record NC_135222.1, on the reverse strand, counting down.
CCCCTCTCTCTTTATGCAGGGAGCAAACATCATATGTTCTCTTACACATTATTGATCCCTGGTCATCCACAATGAGTATACTGGCTGAAATTCCATAGACAGTATTCGAGAATTAAACTATTAATTTCTTCATCACAAAAACGTAAGAGACTCTTTCATTTAATGTTAGCTAAATAAACAGATAACCTCACATGAAGCATCTTAAATGTCAATACGAACTGTCAGCTATTAACAGTAGCTACTGGTTCAACCAACATAGCCAATTGCTGTTAATCACTTCACCACTACACTCCCTTAAGAATCAATATTGAGAAATTATTGAAAAATATTGAGAGAACACTGAAATAAATTGAGAGAAATAATAACATGAGGGGAGTTTAAATAAATGGCAGACATACTGCTCTAAAAATTATTAGATTATTAATTTGAAATGAAGTTTTAGAGGACATTTCATGAAATGAAGGGATTTCTTACATACAAGGGATCAAACTGGTACTGCAGCCAGCCACTAGAAGGCATCATATGACTTAATGCCTTCACCCACCCGCAGTCTATGGATGTGATGCACTGTGTGAGGACACTTCTCTCCTGATTAATCTCCTCTGTCCACAAAGGCCATTCGGCCATTTTGAACAAGATGGACATTTGTTGCCTTGGCCCACTGACAAGCTTTTGCCGCCCAACACAGTCATCAGTTCACAGTTTCTCCTTGGACTACTGTCAGTAGGTACTCAACACTGTTGACTGGGAGCACCCAAACTCCCCCCTCATCATCAGTCTGACCCTTGCCAAAGTCTCTTAGATCTTCACATCTGTTCATTTGTGTTGTGTCAAACACACGAGAACAGATCCGAGAACTAATTGTTCATTAACCATCTAATACGTCACAGACCTTGACCCGGGCCATTGTTAGGAGATCATAGATATTATTTGGTTTACCAGGTCATAATATTTAAGCACATCACTGTATATGCAAGATACTCACACTTGTCTAGCTGATCTCCGATGATGATGAGGAAGGCTATGCAAGTGCCAAAGGTGTAGACGGCAATGGCAATCTCACATATGACACCCAGAACCTTCCCACATACAGCACGGATCACTTCCTGATACGTACTCTCATTGCTAACCTAAAAAATCAGAAAGAGCTTTGTATGACAGGGTGTGTGTGTGTGTGTGTGTGTGTGTGTGTGTGTGTGTGTGTGTGTGTGTGTGTGTGTGTGTGTGTGTGTGTGTGTTACCAAAGGAAGTAGTACAGCTGCTCACCTGTGAGCAATACGCTAGGATCACCAAGCCAGTGATGATGAAGATTAATAAGCTCTAGTGGGGGGGAAAAAAGAAATTCTTTGAGCACAACAACATGCAAATAAACACGTGCATCATCAATCTACTGTGTCAGATCTAGAGTGACAATGTGCAGTGTGTGATACCAATTTATGCAGAATGTGTTTGCGCATGCATCTCACCATCTGCAGGACCACTCCAGCAATTACTCCCCCAGCCATGTTAAATGCAGCGGGGAAGTTCAGAAGACCCGCCCCCAAAGCAGCATTCACCACTATGAAGACCGCTCCAAACGATGAAGTCCCACCCTTGCGCTGTTGTGTCAGGCCCGTAGGCTGAATCGAATCCACACTGGGGCTCTGTAAAAGCCGCGCCCTTTCACCGGCATCTTCACTGTAACCACAATCACCCTCGTCTGCGTTCACGACCAAGTCCGTCTGCGACATTCCTCTTACTGTTTTCACACACTGACCAACAGTCTTATCCAAACATGTAGCAGAGGGCAAGGCCTGAGGTCAAAGGTTATGGGTTTCACACTCAGAGGTAACACAGAGGATATTTTACCATGGAGGCAAAAGAATGCCATGTAGACAGAAACAGACATGCATTCACACGTCTACTGGACGTCCATACAATGTTGTGGGTCAAGAACAGAGCAGTCAGACCGTCAGTCAACTTGTATTCGGACCTATGAAAGACAAACATTTTTACAGTCAAACATTAATGGGAAACTTATGCTGTACTATCTATACAATATACTCTATACATTACATGGACACAATTTGTTCAGAGGTTTAACGAAGACAAAATGAATCAACAGGGTTCAGATGTGACACGTACAGCTCTCTCTTCTAAATCTGTCCGTTAAAGATGTTTTCATGACCATATATCAGGTGACCTATCATAACGATAGTGCAATAGTCTGCAAATTAAAGTGGAGGAAACGAAAAATGCAACGTTGCTTATAGACAGCAGCGTGTGTCAGGCATTGCTTCTCCATTTTAACTGTAACGTATCGGCAGGGTTAAAGTTTCACCATTTCTCCATGCAACAATACATCAATTTTGGACTCGAACCACGTGATTAGGTTGAACGTTTCGGCTAATCAATAGGCGTAATGCCAAAAACACACACGGCTGAGAGTGATCACGGAGTGAAAGGGCTCAAACCAGACAGGGAGGTTCACAGCGAGTACAAGACAACGCCGTCCTTACGAATGTCAAACGTGATGTGACAGCATCAAGTGTAAAGTCAGCAAAACTCCCGCCCCACTGGCCAGGACTTTATGTCTAATTGCTACGAGACGAAGACAATTAAAACAACCAGTGACGCAGCTTTTATTTTGTAATATCGACAACAAGTACATTAGCTCATTCATAAATGATAACACACTCGTTTTGGTACCCGACCTGAAACATTTAAACAGAGGCCGTATGTAAGAACGTCTCACAACTTAATGAAAACAGAATCCGGCAGTGTAGCAAGATTTGTTAACAGGCCCCGAAATTCCTGCGTGCCATGATGTATTAGCACTAGAACAAATTACTGACCTGTTGGAGACTTCTCTCTCTAACTGTGACAACCAACTGAGCAGCCGACACCCGTGTACGCCTGCTAAACGGCTCGATTATCAGGGTTTCTTTTGTCTCCCTGAAGTCTGTAGTTACGTAGCGGCCGTATGTGTGACAGTCATGTGATCCAGTGGGGCATGATGGGTATTGGTGTTCTAATCGCGATTCACAGCAGTCAGGAAGAAAAAGTTACCAAACTGTCCGATCCTACCTGTGGATCGATGCTGCCGTTTAGAAGATGATACGTACAATAATGGCAGTTGTATTTAGCTTACAGAAAACTTATCCCATCATTGACCTGTATTTTTGTTTTGTTGGTTTTAAACAGCTATGTAAGATAGGGATGTTTGTTATTTTTGCTTCATCAGACTTTCAAACTGAAGTCTTGACAGGCATATTCATCCTCGCCATTTAGTTTTTTCCACTTCCCACTTCTATAGATTTTTCTGCTATTACTGCATCACATGTTTCAGTACCCAACACGTCTTATGAAAGAGCTGTGGTTCGGAACAGATTCGGGTAGCTAGATTAACAGCATTGTGTCTGCATTAAATTATGCAGTGATTTTTAAAAATATAATGAAAAGTGGAAAACATAAATTATGGACAGACGTTGGCTGGAATTTTTTGATTGCTATTCATATTCTCTGTCAAACCTTTGTACAACTACCAAAAACAAACACTTGTGTTATGTTAGCTTTCAACTCCCTTCAATTTCACTTTGCTATACTTGTAGTGTTTTGCTTGTAGAATACAATACAAATGTCAGATTCCATTCACTTAATGTAGAGAAAGTCAGGACCACTATTAAATCCACATGATATTGAGTAAAATTATGAAAGTGTCTCATGTACAATAAATTAATACAGATATACATAAATATGTAACAGGAAAAACCTCTTCTAATCAATTGATTGATTCCTCTTAAATTAGTCTTTTAATAAAGAAGAACCCATTAACCATTATGCACTTCCTTATTATATGATCAGATAAAACATTCAGTTTGTGAGAGAAACCAAGAGCACGGTCCAATGTCTAAACCAGGGGCATCATGTACTAACGGTGCGTACGTACAAAAACATTACGTACGTTATGTTTCACGCAAACGGTCAGCTGAGAAAGTGCGTACCCCCACGACACTTTCTCTTCAGGCGTACGTATGTTTCTAATGTGTTTTCGTCATTTAGCGACACTTAGAGGTGATGCATTGAAATTACAACTATTAAGATATCCCTTACGCACACATTGCAGTAAGCCCTTATTGTGTAAAATAAAGTAAATTAATCAGACAATTAAACAGTAAATCAATCAGACAATTTAATTGCCTTACTGAAATAATTATTCAACGTGTTTCCACTTAGCCTAGATTATATAAACATGCATGAAATGTTCCACTGGAGTTCTTGGGAGATGGCAGCGTTGGCATTACTGGAAGATATAGCTAATGGCCGAATTCGCCGAGAGCGCATTTTCCGTGACCATTATGATTTTTGACCCATGATGATGACTGGCTTATAAGCCGTTTCAGATTTCCAAGAGCTGTCCTCTTGGAACTCTGTGCTGAGTTGGGTCCAGTTTTGGAGAGAGAAACATCGAGGAGTTGAGCATGCTGACAACGCTCGGCTTCCTGGCGACTGGCTAATTTCAAAGAGAACTGGCAGACCGGTCGGGGATATCCCAGTCATCTTTGAGCCGGGCCATGCCAGCTATTTTGGACGGGATCATCTGCATGTCAGCTAGGTATATAAAGTTCCCATATGACGCGATTGACCAGGCAAACATTAACTGCTGAAAGTGCTTTTAAATCCACTTAGTGGTTCTGGATGTCCATTTGTGTGCTTTGCTTTAAACACATAATGCAAAGATGAATGTGCTGATGTTTAATTGATTAATACTCTCACACTGCATGTAATAAAGTTAGATGCTAGTTAGAACAGCTATAAGTCTCACTGGTATTGCCTCATAAAAAGATTTTATACATGAGGGCATCACCTGAGTCAGAGGAGTAGGGCGTGTACAAGCAGAACAAGTAAAACAAGCCTCTGAACACGAGAAATAAATGTGGAAGGATAAATGTGATAAATGGGAAGAGTTTGGCAATTCTTCAAACTCTGGCTCAAGATGTGCTTTCTTAAGCACCAGAGGCTGGAACGAAGATACGGTCAGAGGAGTGTGGGACATTACTGTGGGTGTGCTTTGCCATCCACTGGATCCTCCTCTCCTCTCCTCTCTCATAGTTACTTTCTAGGGGTTGGGAAGGCTGGGGCAGGGGGGTGTCACAAGGCCTGGGTGCTTGGGAAGACAAAGGTTCCTGCATTCTGGGAAGGTTTTTTCTTCTTTTTTATTTCTGTGTAACCCACCAGCACAGGCTTCCATACATGCTGCAAATAGAGTTTTCTTATCAGTTGTGAGTTTGCCGGTTAACACAAAACTATTATTTGGAGAATAGTGCGGGGACTTAAAGTGGTGATTCAGAAGATCAGAACCTCACATGGTGTTATAATACAGTTTTCAGGAAAAACACAGTAGAGGAAAAAAAGAGGGAGGATTGTGTTGAGAGAAATAGAGAGAGGGGGTATGGCCATATGAAGCAGTAGTGGAAGCATAAGAGGATAACATTTGTCCTCAAATATTTATTTAAGTAATGCTCTCAGAGATAACCGCAATACAGTCCAAGCCTATCATCTCACCCAAGGGGGGTTGGTGGAGGGGAGGAAGAGAGGGAGTAACCCAGAGCTTAACACAACCAAATAGCAAGGGGGGTGGCAACCGTAATCTTGCTCCAGTACAGTCCAGTACAACACAGTCTAACATTGGTCCTCTGCACTTCAGAAGGATAGTTTCACTAAAAAGCATTTCATTAAAACAAATTTAGACAGCATAGATAACCAAAAAACAAATTATATATGCATATCCATTTCTATACCATCACAATCAGTTCTAATATTAAAAATACAAGCTAGATGTGAACATATATCAGGATGCCACATTTCAGGGAGGGATAAGCCCTAAGAGATCAGAAAGCTTATGCATGTTTGATTCCCTGATTGGACAGGGAAGTGGTGGGGCAAGGACATACACCAGGATTGGATAAAAAGGCTTGAGGGGAGTAAAGTATCCGAGGTCAGAGAGCATAAGTGAGAATAGGTCAGAAATCAGACAAAGGGCTCCTTGCACAGCACAATTTCCAAATCAGTACGGAAGAGCTTTCCTCCATCAGATAATGCCATGATGCTCTTCTTTGAACTGGCCAGACTTTGTACATCAGCCTCCTGTTTACACACACACACACACACACACACACACACACACACACACACACACACACACACACACACACACACACACACACACACACACACAAGAATCAACAAGAATCACTGATCATAACAAAAAGACTACATGTCTTAGCTTCTTATCTCCTTCTTTGTAGTTTTCTTCCACATTTCTATGATTAGTTATAGTTCGTTAGCTATTCACATAATTCTACCCGCTATTTCTGCAGTAGTTTCACTTGGTATTATCACTTTTCAGTAATTCCACATAATTTATGCACTGTACGTCTCATGAAGGGCTTCTATGGTAGGAACCTCCCCCACCCCTGGATCCACTCATTCAGGCCACGTTAGTCACCATTTTGTGCTTTTGGTAGAGATCCCTCAGCAGTGCATCCAGCTCATGTTCATCAATGTAACCGTTACTATCCTGGTGAGAAACAACAATATAGCCTCACAGCACTGAGTGCTAAACAATGGCAAATGCTAATAATACAGTTTTGTTTAAAACTTAGAAAAATTCATACAACAGCACAGTAATTTCACAGAATCAGAGAACAGGATTTCTCACCTTATCATAGAAAGTGAATATCTCACCAAATTCATCAGAAGACAATTTAAAGCTCTATTGACAAGAGGTTAATATGTTAATTCATTCATTCACTGAGAGAAAGTGTGTAAGGGATGAGCAGAGAGAGAATGGGATGTGTAAAGATAATAGAAGATAAAAGTAGATACTTGCTTTTACATATCACAGTACGGAAACCTTGAGATTACAGTTGAAATGTGTACCAATGAAACTAAGAGTAAGCAATTTATCTCTAATCATGACTATCATGACTATTATATTATTCTGTGACATTTTAAGTAGCCTAATCTGTGAAAATGACATTTGTACCCTTCTCCTCTACAAAGCATCCAAAAAGCAAAATATTATTATTTATAAGCCTATTTTTATCTGCTGCACAAATGCTGCAGAAATATACCATTAGAATGATTAAAATTCTAGAACGTTTACCTATATATCAAGGTAAAATATATATCAAGGTTTGTTTCATATTGCAAACTATTAAATATTAAAATAATATTGTATGATATATAGATAAAAAGTGTGATGGGAAGGGAGGACTAGGAGAGGATAAAATGTTGACAGGCTGCTGAGACAGTTGTTTTTTGTGTCCAAGATTAATCTATGGAGATTACTATAACCATATAAGGATTAAAATAATCCTTATCAATCCAGACTGCAGAGGATAAAATGTACATTCTGCTCAGTGTTTGTATATTATTTTGTGTGGTGTATGGCTTTGTTTATATGCTAATACATCTGTCTAAGATGCAGCATGAAAGTTATTTGATCTTACCTGAAATTTGAGCAGAAAGTTCTCTTGCATTGGGAGTAACCTAGAAGCACCACCAAAAACCTTTATAACGCACACACACACACACACACACACACACACACACACACACACACACACACACACACACACACACACTTGTATCCTCCCTTCAGTTTCTTACCTGGCCATCTCTGACAGTCCTAGTTTTCCATCCCCATTCAGATCAAACATCTTCAGCTGTGCAGATAATGGTTATAGATATTACACAATCTGGGAATAAGCATCACTGAAAATATGTGTACATATGCTGTAGAAAACTGGAATATTCTGTGCTGTATTGCATTTCACTTGAAACACTAATCTAGTCAAATGTTTTCCTTTAGGGTAGTGCAGGAAAGATTATATTTAGTGTAATCATAGCAATATTTGGTAGCAATAATGCAGTGCTCATTAGAACAATACCGCCCTCCCAACCTCCCCTGCCAGAGTGCCAAATGTACTTACTATAGTCTGGGTATACTCATTCAGTTTCTTGTCATCATACTGTCTATTAGCTTTTTTCAAGAGATCACAGAGGAATCCCTGAAGTAAGAAAATCTCAATCAGAAATGGTGCATTCATTTATTCCCTATTACATAACCCATAGATGAGTCCTAATTGGTCTACTTAATTTACCTTTAGTTCATTGGATTCAATATATCCGCTGCGGTCCGTGTCGTATTTTCTCCATGCCTAAGAAATTACATATTATTATTAGCATCATTACTTTTGCGATGGCTGTGAACTTGTTCACTGTCATAATTGTTTGTAAATACAGTTCTTATTGGTTTACTGAGTTGCTGTCATTTCCAAGCACTTCCGTTTTCTTATAATACAGCTGACAGTTTTACAATGGGATTTGTTGCACAGGTGGCACTATCACAGTTCCATGTTGGAATTCACTGAGGTCTGAGCGCAACCCATTCTTTCACAAATGTTTGTAAAAAAGTCTGCATGCCTAGGTGCTTAATTTTACACACCTGTGTCCATGGAAATGAGTGGAACACCTGATTTTGATCATTTGGATGGGTGAGCGAGTACTTTTGGCAATATAGTGTATGTCTTCATATTGAAGATGAATATTAATGTGACACTGCAGCAAAGAAAACCAGAGTATGTGTGTATACCGCCATGAATTCGACACTAGATCCCACAAACTTTCTAAAACATAAGAGAAAGTTCTCTTCTGTTGGCAGGATCTGGGCCAGCTGAAAGACAGACAGAGAGGAAGAGAGATAGAGTGAGAGAGAGAGGGAAGGGTTTAGTCGAGACAAAGGGCAATATCTAAATACATACTAATGCTAAATGCAACTGATTGCAATGTAACACAACCAATAGCCCTCTTCTAATGCTGTAAAGGTGTAGTACGACCTATCACCCCTCTGCTGGACTCCAAGAGCATGGAAAGAGATTTCAGCACCTCGGACAGCACCACTCTATTGACCAAACAGATCATGCAGTCTGCACATAAACCCTTCCACACTAGCTTAGGACCTACATGCCAGCAAGTGCTGGACAGGGATGAGAGGACCAATTTCATGCCCTGAATTATCGTTTGTGCTCTCTGCAGAGTCCCCAGCACTGAAGAGACACTAAACATTCACAAACCGTGAACCATAGAGTCCACATAGATCAGCAGCTCTGAGTTTAAACCTGGTGTTTTTACATGGGCATGCAAAATATATCTTTAATGCAGTCTAATTGTTAATTAGTCCTATACAAAAAACAGGATAGTGGGTAATGTCTCTTGCAAGAACACCCCTTGGCACCTTAAGTATCAGATTTATTTATCTTTTTTTAGGTGATTCCATCCAACCTGGCTGCAAGACTTATGGGAATGCAGGGTTATGCATTATTATATACATTTATATACATATATACATACAAACTTATATACATTTTGTGCATGTTACTCTCAAACACCCTATTATTTTTAAACTGTGCTTAACCTCTGCAGTTCAACCCATGCTCAAGGTCCATGGTCTGACAAGCAAAAGACACATGATAAAAACAAAAACAGTTCATAATAGTTTTCAAGCTCTGTCTCTGCTGGGGCTTTTATTTGATAATTTAGGTCATAGTTCTTAGCCTCATAGTCTCACATAGAGTAGAACTTGAAAGACTTAATGAGGTGCCTTTCCTTAGCAAGCCTTGCATTTGAGGTTTAGATGAAAGAAGAGTGCATGAAAGTGCACAAAAAGCTGAGAGGGCATGTCTGATCTTCTCCTCTTCGGTCTTAGGGACTCAAAGTCAGTATAGACGTAATTAATGATTATTATAAGTGCAGTGAAGTATGTCAGGTCCATCTTTGTCAGGCATGTGGGTAACTCCCATAATTTATGCCTCATAATCTCTGCCATGTTTGTTAACTAAGCTTTTAACAGATGCTATATGTCTATGTCACTTTTTGTCACTCAGGTGATGGACAGAACAAAGACAGGAAAGAGATGCAGCCATAGAGTCAAACAGCTCTAAGCCCATGAACCAGGCAGGGAGGTGGTAATATAAACGCCCAAGTAGGCAATCATACTGCATGGATCCAGAGACTCTAATACTCAGAATTCCCGGCAACACCTACCCAGATCCTCCTCCCCTTGTTAGGTTCCACTATACCATCCACTTTTGCTGCCATCTCGGTTTTGATCTCTAGACTGTATAACAGCTCTGATTCTCACTTTGAGATTAAAATATTATCGGTAAAGGCCTGCAAGTGTTTTGTCATGCTCCCAGCTTTACAATGGCGAGAAAGGTTGTGACAAAGGAAGAAAGGGAACTAATGTGTGATCATCATCGACCTGATCCCTCTTCCCTTTTCCACTCCTTCCATATCTTATTCCATCATGGATCGAGTGAACTTCCTCCCTAACCTTCTTTTGCCAGTTGTATCTCCATTCCTCCAGTTTGGTGTCTGATGTTCTCTTCGTGTTAGCGGTTCTCTCTACTAGTGCCTCTTCAAGTCTTCAAACCAGCATTACAGTTACAAAAAAAGTCAATCAGGAAGTTAGTAATGGGTGCTTTACCTCTGCCATATCAATCCTGCCATCTGCATTGTGGTCAAATTTATGCATGAATTCCTGCATCTTCTCTCTGAATGCAGCATTTGCAGGGTCCTGATATTGCCAAGCACAGATTCCACAAAAATACAATTATGCATTCTTGGCTAAATGTGTACTCAAATTAAGAAACTTAAAAGGCAACACAATGTAGAGCAGAAACAACAAATCAATAACTTTTCATCATTGCATTACTGAGAGTACTGTAAGACAAATCGTGTCACTAGACATAATTGTGACCAGTAATGTGTTATTTCCTACCTTTTTTGTAAATTTATTTCAGAACAAATTCGGATAGTTATAAAATCTACTTAAACAAAAGTGTTCATTTGATAAATCAATCTAACTACAGCTTCAAAAGAACTGTAGCCTATTTCATTTCAAAATACTTAATTCATGGTAATCATACCAAATAATGGAACGTGTGTTCAAATTATTCAAATTGTAATAAATGCTATACATGCATTGAACATACCGTGTTCATCCCTTTACGTGCCGTTTCCAACTCCCGGAAAAAATTCTCCAGCTCTTTCCCCTCAATATAGCCATTACCTAGGAACCAAACAAAACCAAACCGGTTCATTCTCACGAATTATCGCCACGCAATTAAAAAACTGAGCAGCGCGCTTCGATTGGTCTCTCTTGTAAAAGTAAATAAATAAATACCAAGCATCGTATATAATCAAATGTGAGACATTATTATTAGTTGATGCATCACCTCTGTATGTAGGCTCGTAGAATTCTATTCTAGTTATGGATAAAGACACTTCTTTTAAAATATGACCGATAATTTGATCTGATGTTGCTTGAATCGCAAGTTTAGTGACTTTAACCTTCCCATTTTCTGAGGTTTAACTTGGTTTTTCACTCAGCTTGGGTTTTCCCGGGGGCTTTGAGGAATATACAGTATCCACGGACGTAGTTTTGGGGGGGGGACGGGGGGGACATGTCCCCCCCACTTTTTCAAAAGCCGGTTTTGGTCCCCCCCAGTTTTTACAGTTAAAACCAAATATTTAAGTAGCGACGAAGTCATGTCCCCCCCACTTTTTAACGGTTAAAAAAACAACATCCAAATAGCGACAAATCTAGCACTAGGATCATGCAGCTCCGAGCTCCCCCCCCCCGCTCAACAATTTTTGTTCACAGCGCTCAACAATTTTCATTCAACCCCCCCCCCCCCCCCCCCCCGCTCAACAGTTCGCCACCCCAGGTTGTGTCCCCCCCACTTATGAAATCAAAACTACGTCCATGACAGTATCTGTTGAACTCACGTCTCAAGGGACCTACAAAAAGCAGCTATTGAAACTGACGGTAGCGACCGGGATGCCGCAGGATCTCCGCGCGCTCTCGGGTGTGACCGCCTTTCGCTGACGGATGAAAACGAACGGAGAAGCAAATCCCGTATACTGCTGTTAACTAAAAAGGTAGAAATACAATGAATAAAGACTGGTATGGAATACCTAACCTTTTCACCTCGGGTTCAGTGGGAAATGTTCTACCATATAACTAGAATTACAAATCACAAAATGCACAGCTAGGTGTAGGTGATGGTCAGTCACCATCCTACTGGGTTATTAAATAGTACGTACGGCAGTCAATCACGTCCCTTCTTTGAACCTCATTGACACTTAATTCATTCAAGGAAAGATTCCGTTCCTGCGCGGTGCGCACAATCAATGGCTACCGTGGGGTGCGTAATTTCCAGCGCTCAGAACTTTGCAGAGATAAGCAATCAACCCCGCGCCCCACTTACAACATTCTCTGAATTATTCAGAAGGCATGTTGCTGCGTAAAAGTGCATTACACGCGAACGAGAACGTGATTTACCGCTGTTTCTTTACAGAGAACTTAACGACGAGAAAACAACCGAGGTTTAAATAAGATGGACTATAATACAACACTGTGTTAATCTATGAACAGTCTCAGACAGTCGCACATCGAAAAGTCAACTAGTTTGGAGTAGGGAAAGCAAGGTGTTAATTTCTCATGTACATATATATATATAACACTATATATATATATATATAACACTATATATATATATATATATACACTATATATATATATATATATATATATATATATATATATATATATATATATATATATATATATATATATATATATATATATATATAGTGTTATTCAACTTCAGAACTCTTTTCTGACACCCATGTGTTGTGAATCTCTTCTCCCAGCGCTGCTTACGGAACACTGATGGCTGAACAATTTATGCTGTTTATGAACTACGTCTAGAGACTATTTCAAACCCCTAACAACAACACCAACCACAACAACAACAACAACAACAACAACTTCTCAATGCTCAAGCTTCCATTTATTTATCTCTTATTTAATTATGGTCTTATTCCGGACATATAATTTTTATACTGCAATCAAGGCGAAGTCTAAAAAAACTTTCTCCGTTTTCTTATTGATCGAGCTCCTTGCTGCGGGGATTATAGGACACCTGAGGCGGAGACGGTGCTGTCTGATTGGGATGGGTGTACCTTCTTCCGGGACGATCTACTCACCGTCGCTGTCGAAGTGATTCCAGATGTCAATGAATTGCGTAGCAGTGAGTTCCGCAAGATGTAGATGAGGAGTCTGAGGAACGTTTTTCGACATGACTCTTACTGTTCCCGCTTTTTTTGTCCGAAGAAGTTCTTTCACACTCAAAGATCACACACAGTATCAAAGACCACTTTGTATTACTACTGGTTCGACTGCGGCAGTTTTAATTCCGCTCCACCACCTCCCCCTCCCCCGACCAGCATAACCATCATCTACCCGCCCCCCTCAACCCCAACCCACCCACCACCAGTACACCCATCAGGAACGCTCGCCTTTCCTATTTCCAAAACAGCTGCAAATCACGTGTTGGCCAATAGGTGGCACTCGAACACATCCTGCGCTATCTCTTAACAATCGAGCACGGTCCCACTGTCGAGATGCACAGATTACGTAAATGAGCATAAAATGAACGAACTATGCATGTACTGTGCCAGAAGTACAGTTTCATGACTTACAATGAAACTGCCATCAAAACTCCTCAAAGCACAAAGCACATAAATGTGTCTGTTGCTTTAAAAGACAGGAGTAGAAAGAAATCTTAGAAAGCTCATGTGTTCCTGTTAAGTCAAATATACATAAATTCATAATTGCTGATGTATGGATTTATAGCATTTGTTACATAGTACAATATATTGTTGCATATACATATGTTATGTATGGATTTGGTTTATTAAAACTGTAAGATAAGGTACAGGTATGTGTGATGCTGTGATTATGTGCCCATTTTGCCTACATGTGTAGCAGGGTTGCCAACTTTTGAAGATCGCTTCGCGTGAGATTTGAACCCGGAGGAGAGGTGGCGAGCGTTAGTTGTTGACGGGGGGGGGTGTTGAGCGTAAGTTGTTGACGGGGGGAGCGTAAAATGGACACAAATTAAGTGTTATGGCTGTTATGGGTGGTTATGGCTGTTATGGGTGGTTGGCGCCAGAGCGAGCTAGTAACTCATTGAATATGGATCAGAGGTAAATAAACTAGATATTTATTTTCGGCGTGAGATATCGGAAGTGTGACGTGAGAGCGTGTGAAAACGGTCAAATGCGTGTGTCTCACGCTCAATGCGTGAGAGTTGGCAACCCTGATGTAGCTTAATTTGTACACATGAATGATTCGCTCTTGTGTGTGTCCTGTAACTGTGAACAATGTGTCAATGTGTGCTGTTGCAAAGTGTATATTCAGGTAATTGAAAACAGTTGGTGGTGCTACATAATCCTGAACCACAGAACCACAGACAACTATCATTAGCTATATGATGATCTATTTCAGCAACCAATCAGCTGTCTTATTCTTCTATCTAAACATATAGCTTGAGAACAGCATATCCCAGTGTGGGAAAGACAGACAGAACAGCAGGGAATATAGTGGATGAAACACACGGAGGTGATAGAGAAATTATTATATAAAAATGATGACTGGAGCTGAGATGAAATGCCAAGACTGACTGCTTTATTGTGGAAAGGGAATCATGTAAGGCAGTGAAGTGTGGTGGAGGATTGGGTCAGAGTTCAGTATGGAGTATGAATAAGAGACTTCCAGAGCTTTTTACAGTTCTGAGATTAAAACATCCATCAGCACCCGCAACACACCCAAGCCAACCAAACCCACAACCCCTGGCACATACACACACATATGCAAGCAGGAGGAAAGGTCTGACAACTTTTGATAATCTCCAATACATATAACTGACATGTCTTTAATTCAGCAAAGTGCTACATTTTCAAGGATTATGGCTAGTCATAAACGCAGTGCAGTGCAGTGACATACAATGCAGACGTCCAAGATCTATAAAGCAGCCACTCTGTTGTCATGCTTGAAAAATCCACTAGAGGCATGACAGAACTACACAGTCCAAGACAAGCTGCCATCGGTCAGCTGAATTCTGAGGTGAGGGGTGCCCATGGAGTGATCTGCAGATTGCATCTGAATGCATATGTCAGCCTAAAATGTATAACTATGGATGTACTGAGAAAACTGGATGGTTAGTTGATTACATACCCCATACCCAACAAATTAGGTTGAAGAACAAAGAGCGATCATATCTCCTGAAGAAGGAAAGTCTCACTTAACTGTCCAAAGTTCATAATTGCTCTGAAGAAAAATCTCTCCTGGGCTTTGACTGTATAAGTCTGACTAGATCAACCAAACATGCAAGTTCATGCCAGTTTGTCAGTGATTTTGCACAAGGCGCTCAGGACCATAGGCTGCTGTCATAAAGAGGTCAGTGTGAAGGCCTTTGTTTGTTTGGACAAAGGTTTATATAGAGTGCCTGAGATTGATTGGATGGGGTGGACTTTCTTGGTAGCTACATCTTGTAGAATTCTGTAACATCACTTGCAGTGGATGTAAGATTAACATGATTATAGCACAGTGGAGTTATTGTAGGAGGTGGATTTCCCTGTTCATCCAGTGACGGTTGACAGAAACACAATCAGGCAAACAACTTGGTTTCCAAAGCATTTTACATACAAAGTTGTTCTCCATTATGTCTTTGACAGAGTAATCAGTGATAACTGTAACATAGCAGTGGTATTCTTACTGACAGTTCTATCACTGAAACATCACAATTTCAGCAATTCATTCATTGCAGTCCACAACTCATCTCAGTGAATGTGGGAGTTTATTTTGCCTTTGGGTAACAATACATCCCATCAGGGGAGTGTGACGGGTGAACGAGAACTCCTTTTAACGGGAGGCCATGGAGAGTGATGAGGATTAGTGAAGTGCCACAGGCGAATGTGGGGGCAGTCAATTTAACACCTTCAGAGTAGAAATCCATGCACATGCACTCGCACGCACGCACACACACACACACACACACACACGAGACCTGTGTGTGCTCATATGTGTTACCATCATGCTCATGTACACCACATACAAGAGCAGGGGAATGACATGACCACTCAACCAAAACTGAATTGATCACTGACAGTGATTGGCCTTGATGGGGTCAGGTCTCATCTACCAGAATAGGAAAAAAAAACAAAATATTCTTCCTCTGGTAGAGGGAAAAAGTCAAACTCAGACTGTAATGCAATGCTGTGGACAGCTGGATCAATATCGATTTTTTCCTGTTCCACATGAAAACCACTCACAGTCAATGGAACTTCAGATAAAGAGCACTCGCTCTCAGACCCCTGCTGTGTTTCTGATACCAGGAACATAAATTACTCAAACATCACTACAACACATTAAACAGCACATAAAATCTGTGGCTTTGTCTTCTTTAAAAATTAATAATAAAGCAGTTCTGATACAGTGCAGAAAATTAACAGAACCTCAAAGGTTGTGCTAAGACTGGACATCTTCAACAACTGCATGGGCAGCGTTCTATAGTAGTTCCAGAAATAGAAATATCTATCAAAGATCCAACTGTCAGATAAACAAACAAACGGATTAATTTGTAAAAAAATCCCATACAGTAACAGTATAAAAGTATAGAGGGGTAGCTTCAACTACAAATGTTTATGTAAGTAACACACTGACAATACGTAAACATATCTTATTCTTTATTTCCATAGCATGCCTGGCCAGAAAACAAATTAAATGTAAACCAGTATTTTGGTATTTCAACTGCCTGTGTATATACAGGACATCACCACATCTACTGGGGCGATAACTTAAGGCTTTTCAACAGCCAAATCTTTATGTGTACATAAGAACACTACAGTTGTCCATTAAAGAAAAGTCACTTAAACAGCATTATTTCAAATAGTGTAAAACATGTACAAATCGCATATAAATAATTCTAAAAACGTAATAACGAATATAGAATTTATACTCTTGTGTTAAACAGAAAATACTTCTACACGTATCTAAAGCATTCATAATCCACAAGTAAAAGTAAGCATATAGGTGCTTTCTAATTACCAGGCACACCATTGACGATATGAAAAGAAACTCCAAAACCTGTGGAATACATTAGGAATGCATTGGATAACTGGGTTATGCTCTAATGAGCCATGCAAACAACATATTAAGTGTGAGTCTGAGAGACTAAGCAGCAGGTCAGAGGCACAGTGCTATCTATCCTGACCTGTCTGCAGCAACAAATGAAGCTGCCGTCTAATCACAGTGTTATTGAGGCCAGACAGGAAGTGAGGCAGTGCACCTCTCATTAGTTCCTCAATGGGTGCAAACTGCAGGAGCTGCCGCCCTTGCTCCAAACACCTCATTTTGTCGAGCACCTCCTGGAGGATGGTCTTCATCCGGGGGAACGGTGTAAAGCCCACACACAGCAGCACGGCTGGAGGTCCGCTTGATGGGCAGCGGAAACTGATGGATTGGAAGCAGAGGTGGAAGGTGAGGACCAGGCACCCAGTGAAACGGGTCAGAGCCGAACGCAGTGGAACCACCAGCACCGATCCTTCACCAAGATCATGAAAGGCAGAGAGCACACTGCTCAGAAGCTCCTGCTGATAAGATGGATCTCCATCATGCAAAGTGGAAATGCACACATCCAGGTAGGAAGGCCCTGGATAGAACTGTGGTTGTACCATTTCTCCTGAGAGGGGCAAGTGCTGCCATGAAAGGTCCCCCACCACCAAACAAGAAGTAATATTTGGAAGGCTGCAGACCTCAGTTAATATAGAAGTAGGACATTGGGGACTGCATGAGCTACACACTGGTGCATTTTTGGCCAGTTGCTGTCCCCCCAGGCCCAATGTGCACTCCTCAAGAGCTTCATTCAGGATATCCAAGAGCTCCTGTTCACAAAAAGTGGAACTACGCACTTTTGGCAGGGCTGCTCCCATGAGAGTAAACCATGAATCTAAATCACTCTCATTCAAAGGGCCATCGAGAACAAAATCATGACCTTCGACTGCCTGGCAGTGTTCCTCGACCCACGCCCTGCAAGATACCTGGCCGAGGCGCAGCCTCCATTCCTGGAACTGCATCTCCTTACGCTGATTAAAGGACCCCATCTGCTTCCTCTGAAATGGCTTCCCTGAAGCCACTGACCCACCTCGGCACACCCACCACTTCCGAGGAAGGAACTGCACCTGGAAGCGCTGTATGTAAAATTGGGCGGCATGTTCCCTGAGTTGGTCCAGCCTGCTGCGCTGCTCACCACTCATGCCAGAAAAGAGCAACAGGTTCTCCTGGATGGTGTCAATTTGCAGTGCATGGAAAAACGTGCAGATCTCTTCATGCTGCCGGAGGAAGGAGTCTGGAACACAGTTGTTAGGGAACAGCGCTGCCATGGATGCCATGTCCGTCCCGTAGTAACGGATCAGCTTTGAGAGCAGTGGCCGCAAGGCATCTTTAGCTTTGTAGCCCAAACAAACAACATAGACCTCAGAGTTGCCTGACTTGCTGGTGGCAGGTTTGAACACAGAAACTGAGCAAAAGCAGCAGACGAGGAGGTAGAGCAGACAGACAGACGAGTGCTCGAACAGCGTGAACATCTTCAGGACAAAGGAGCCGCCAGGTGCGAGCAGAAGCAGAGCGCTCACTGTTTCGCAGTACTGCAATGGGGCCACCAAGCTCTCTTGCTCACCCGGGTCTCCCTGACAGTCAAAGCTCCCATCTGCAGTGACCAAATCCACACTGCGCATGTTGCTTACAAACCGCTGCAGTTCCAACAAATGCTTCTGCAGCATGACATCGCCTGTGTCATCAGAGCCGAAAAACCACCAAGGGAGGGTGTGTACAATGAGTCTGTCATCTGCAATGGTGCAGCTTCGTTCGTTAGCTTCGTGATATGGATTTAATGTATTAGCCACCCAGTTCCAGTCACAGTGCGGCCTGCAGGTTCGGAGGTAGTGATTCAGAGCTGAAATAAATGCTCCAGGGGCTTCGCACAAATGCACAGAGTTCAATTCACCATTCTGCAGCGCAGTTTCTGGTAGGAGTCTGAAGGTACCCAGAATCTCGTAGAACTTGGCCCAGGCCTGAGTACAGAGCTCTGCATTGGTAGTGGCACGAAGGTGGGCCGTAACGGTGCCTGCTCGGTTGGTTGAGCAGGTGTGCTGGTGCCACACTGCCAGGTCTTTGTCACTGAGCTGATTCTTCACCTCATTTAGGGACTGCTTTAGAGCCTGTAGAGGTGGGTGGCTCCAGGGACAGTCACGAAGTACCACACTGGGGTCAGGTAGGCTCCATTCCACCCCAGGTGGAGGACTATAACTTCTCTCTTTATTGAAGAGCTGCTTCACTTCATCTAGGATCTTTTCATCATAACACTTAGGGGCCTCAGTTTTGTCTGGGGGCAACCTCTTTTTAGTGCCACGCCCCCTGCTCATTCTCCAATTCTGCAGAGGAAAACAGAGGAAAATACAATTTCAATTAAAGCAACTAGGCTATTAAAAATCAATTTCCATGTAGCTAGTTATCTTCTAAAATGGAGGTAATGTCTATACAGGTAAATATTCCATAACACATGATCTCAATATATATATATATATATATATATATATATATATATATATATATATATATATATATATATATATATATATATAGTGGTGGGCCGTTAACGGCGTTCGTTAATTTGATACTCTTATCGGGCGATATAAAAATTATCGCCGTTAATCTATTCTTAAAGTTGGGTTGGGAACTGGGTCAAAATGGGTAAGCAAACTATGATGACTTTCAACTTGATAGTTTAGTTATAACATGTTATCAACCCCTTTTAATGTACAGTATGTTGGCTTACAAATTCATGTTTAACTGAATAAACGAGTAGCCTACATTTTATTGAGCATGTTTTTTTCTTCAAGTATCAAAGTAGAACAGCTTCCTCAAGCAGTCATTGATGCATTTTGGAAACAGGAGATGAGCCCCTGGTCTAATGCACCCTCTGTATTAAGAAACCCTATCTCAAAAACTGACTTTTAGTCATTACTTGGGTAGCACGCATATGAGCCATTTTAATATAGATTAATTTCAAGATTTCAGTGAGATTAATCTAGATTAAAAAAATTAATCTATGCCCACCCCTAATATTTATTTATTTATTATTTCGGTCAATACAATAATTCCGATATTGATATGAACAATATGTCCACAACAGATTCCGTACCTAAAAATGTATGAAAAATTTATGCAAAGTAGGCTATATGAAACTTTAAAACTATATTTACTTTAGAAATAAATATAGTACAAATAAATCTGTCAACCTTTTATTTGTATTCAGTCTTTATATATGAACATGAAGCACGTCTACAACATAAAATAAACTAACTCGACGGCTTTGTCAATATCAATATTTTCGATAGCCGAACCATTTCCACACCACAGAATCTTTCCCCTTTTATCAACTATTTCGTCTGCTTTATTATCACTCGTCGAGCACAGCCCGTGCTGTTGCACGTTGTCCGGCTAACTTGCTGGCTAGTTAGTTAACCTAGTTAATTTTACGTCTTCTGTCTTTGTTAACTATCTTATTGTTCATTCTCTGCGAATACAAACTAGGAAGAGCTACGCTAACAGTTATAGTCTTATTGTAATGGCAATATATGTCAAATAATCTTTACGATTTCAAGAATCTACCAGCACACCCTGAGCATACGTTGAATTAGCCGCCTTGCGACCGCGTTATGAAACACTAGGTCGGGATTATCGTCAGGAAAATAAGGGGGTCAAGATCTAGGCCTGCTCGTAGTGCTGAAAGTACCACAAAGCAGAACCACCCATTAGCTAGCTAAGTTTACAAACAAAATGTATCGTATGCTTTAATCTCCAATAGGTAGTCTGTATACGTATTGTTTACCTTAGCAAACTTCAGGATCCCTTAAAAACGAAGACGGGGTAGGTGGTAAAACAACGTTCATGCATTGCAGCTAGTTAAACGCCCATAAGGTACTAAGGTTGCCAAATATTTCTAGTTAGTTCCCCCTTAGATGGAACACGAATACTGTACGTGACTGAATTAATAAATTAGGCTTGCAGACACAACTCGCTGGATTCATATTTTGAAAATACGAAAATTCATTAAGAATTAATGCCTTATGTTTAATTGGATGAGCCTCTTTGATTTTTAAATTGAGTTGTAAAATAATGTGACGTGTACATTTTTGACTATAGAGATCTAGGCAGGTATCACATACTTTAATACCACTGATTTAAAACCTAGTTAAGCATAAGAGTGGGCTCCAATCAGGTCCTGGATTTTATGTCCAACGTTGACTCATATTCAGATTCTATTGAAGGATTTGATGAACAGGTTCAGGTGTTCTGTAAGGGTTCTAAGATAATTCTGCAGGGAAACATTAATATCCATAGAACTGGTGGTGAGTATCCCTATTGAATATTGTTCATTGTTTATAATTCCTGCTGGTCTGCATGCATTTACATATTACTCACCTCTACAGAATTGTCAAGAACATGGCAGATGCATCAGCCTAAGCATACACTGGGGGAACCAGACATAGTAAAAGAGATAAAAGACATATCATAACAGAGTGAGCTGCCAGGAGCCTCCCTTACTATCTTTCTTTTTCATCTTGTAATTACAATCTTCATAGATTTCAGAACATAAGCAAATATATGCATATTAGCATATATTTGTTTGTCATTTGCATTAATCAAAAGGTTTCCTCAGCTACACAAACTTTTATACGTACACAATATTGGCAGAACAGCATGACCCCAATGACACCCTTGAAATGATCTCTCATATGTGTTAATTAATTTTTGTTTACAAGTCTCTTTGCAGTCATAACTCATACATATTGCTACACTAAAAATTAAATAAAAACACATTATTCTTCATTGTAGTGACCACTGTTGCCATAGTTACTTTGAAACAGGAATCCGACTACTGACTACTGACTACTTCTTTAAAAAGTAACTCAGTTAAGTTACTGACTACTTGCTTTTAAAAGTAACTAAGTTAGATTACTTTTAGTTACTTTCAGCAGAGGCTGATCCCCCGCCCCTATAATATGAAAATGACTACCAGTTCTGCCAATACTCACTTTATTGACATGTATTTTAACCGGAACATCAAAAATGACACTGGCATTTGTAAACTTTTTCTTGAAATAGGCTTACATGTTTTTTAAATAAATAAATAAGACAGTCTTTCTGTTCAACTCCGCCCACTTACAGGGTTGCCAACTCTCACTCATTGAGACACACCTCTGATCCACATCTATGATTCAATGAGTTACTAGTTTGATCTGGCGCCAACCACCGGCGATCGATCGATCGCGATATAATACTGAATTTAGTCCATTTTACACCCCGCCCGGTAACAATTTACGTTCGCCGCCAAGCCCCGGTTTTTTTTTCCAGGTTTGACGTTGTGTTTTTGAAAGTAGACAGCACTCTGTCGCCAGGACAGAGTGTACAACGGACCTTAATGTTGTCTTCCTTAGCCGAAATAAAATCAAAATAATACCTGTATTTCCAGCTGCTAAAGGCGTAAGAAACGAGTAGCCAAAAAATAAGAATGAATAAATATATCCTACGTTCCCCCGAAATGCAGAAATAGTACCGCACGATGTTTTAGATAAGTAACTTTAATCTGACTACTAGTTTTTAAATAGTAGTTGCGTTAGACTACTCGTTACTGAAAAAAGTAGTCCGACTACAGTAACGCGTTACTAAGTAACGCGTTACCGGCATCACTGGTAGTGACATGAGAGCAGATTACTTAATCGTTTATGGTATTAATTTGTCTTTCACTCTTCAGAACAAGTAAGAAAAGAAGTTGCCTTATCTTTTAGTAAATCAGCACTGAATGCAGGTGGATGTATCAGAGCTACAAGTGTTTGCATAAGTAGTTACTGTACTGAGAACATCTGGTAGGATGCCCAGATGTGTCTATATGTGTGTAGTAGCTGAATTTGCAATCATTGTGGATTGTATTTACTTCAGCTGGACCTGTAGCAGTAGGTGCATTTTATGGGTGTACCATTACAGACTACATTCCATATGTTGGCATCTACAGTTTATCTATCCATCCACTACCCCATTACCCCATTCATCAGTCGGTGCTTCTGACTACAGCATCACTTCTGAGTGCTGATCAGATATGATTTGTGTGGCAGCTCATTCTTGGGACACCAGTAGCATAGATGTGGTTGTTGGGGTACATACATGGTACAGGATTTTATATGTCAGTATCAAGGTTGGGTCAGATGATTTCCTTCACGAAGGACACAAGAGACATCAGTACATGGTGGCATTAGTGGTCTGCCTTTATTTAATTTTTTTTTAATGAAAATGTGTGTGTGTTAAAATATGATAAGTAGGGTCTGGTTATTAACATTAAATGACAAGCTATTATGATGAACAGACCTTGAACCGAGCTGAGATCAGTTATAGCTCTGGTAACACAGCACACCCAGGGGTCAAGGACAGTACTCAGCCACCTCTATGTGTGTGTGTGTTCATGTGTACTGCTGCAGTACTATGCGCGTCATAAACCTCCATACCTGCAGTATATGCCTATATATGTCAGTGTCAGGACTGTGTTGGGAATGGTTTGCCATCCAAATATCTTCTCAGCAGCAGATATCTTCTCCTATGGTCAGAAACTGGTAAGTGATGAATAGGACATAGGGAGATTGATAAATTGAGAATTCCAGCACTCAGTAACAATGCACCTGTGAAATACACCTACAAGACAAATGTGCCTAATAACATGACCAGTGAGTGTAGACACTGCAACAAGCACCTTGCATAACCAACCTTTAGAGTATATTAGAACTTGAAGGCTACAAACAAGATCACAATTAAAATAGCTCTTAAGGTTGAGACAGTGTAATTTTTAAGCTAACCCTAACCAAAACTGCAGCCCAACATTCAATATATTCATATACGAATTGATTTATTTTACATACTCTATATATCACACAATGTAGATGTTTCTAATAAAGTGACTGGTGACTGTGTGCAAATATTCACAATACACTGTCAGAATAAGAGTTCTAGCACACAGCTGAAATGTGTATCCTGTCATGCGTGGTACGTCTATATGTGTGCACACTCGTGTGCTCAAATGAATGTGCTCATGTATACGTTTTCTCTATATTTTACAGTAAGGAAGTGAAACAGTGAAAGAGAAGAGTAGGGAAGAGAAAAGAAGAGAGGAGAAGAGAAGAATGAAGAGATGTTGAGTGTAAGACCGAGGGTAGAAAAAGCTTGTGTGAGGCAAGAATCACATCCAAAGAACAAGATGCAAATCGATAAATCACAAGAGCTGTATAGATCAACTGCAGTTCTCTATACAGTTCTGCTCTGGCATGTACACACACACACGCACACACACACACACACACACACACACACACACACACACACACACACACACACACACACATACACACTTCTCTGACTTTAGATATATGGTTCTGGCCCAGTGGTCTTTGTGAGTGTTCCTCAAGGCTCATCAATCGTCTTCCATAGAGCTGAAAAATGGCAAACAGAAATATCATAAATGATTCAATTACATATTTTAGTTCCTTGTTTTTTTCAATGACTTCAATTTCCTTGATGGCACAAAGCCAAGACAGTGTAATTGTAACGCCGGGTGCAACGTGAAGGATGAGACACGGACCCTTGGCTCTAGCAACAGACGTCACTGCTTTATTTATACAATAGCGCAGGGAGCGTACGAAGAACACGTAACCATTACACACAACGGGTAGACTCAGACAACGACGAGCACAAGACACTGCGCGAATGCACATTAAATAAACAGACCACATAAGCCCCGCATGATTACGAGACAAGCCACAGGTGAAACGGATAATCACAAGACACACCCACACCCACGGAGATACACTGACGCAGACGAGTAGTCGTAGACGACGTGAACACACATGCTGTGCAGCTGGCGGACGCGCCGGGTGCTGCGCCTGGGAGTCCCCTGTCGGTCTCCATCTTCTCCGCCTCCTCACTGCCCAGGCTCCAGCTCATGGGCGTGGCTGGATCTCCTTCCCGGGAGCAGTCCATCGCGCTCCCCTCAGAGCGGTAAGAGGGAGCGCTTGCCTCCAAGCGATTCCACCCCTTAACGGTCCCGGCCGAACGCTCAGAGGGGGACGGACTACGCTCGTCCTTAGTGCCTGGCTCGCTGTCCGTGCACTCGGAGATACCCGAGTACACGGACGGAGGATGGTCTTCTTCGCCCCCACTGTAGTATACAGTGGGAGCCGAGCACACTGACGGAGGGTAGTTCTCTTCCTCATCTTCTTCCTCCTCCTCCTCACCGTAGTCAACGGTGGAATCGGAGCACACCGACGGAGGGTAGTTCTCCTCCTCATCTTCTTCCTCCTCTCCCTCCTCCTCCTCACCGTAGGCTACGGCGGGGGCGGAGCTTATGGACGGAGGGTAGGCTTCCTCCTCCTCCTCTTCACCATAGTCTACGGTGGAATCGGAGCACACGGAGGGCGGTCGGTCCTCCTCCCCCTCCTTCTCCTCGCTCGGAGAGTCCACCTCCCCGAACTCACTCTCGGGGGTCTTCTCCGTGGCGCAGAGCCCGACAGAGCCCTTCCACAGGGGTGAGGGCTCCCCGGAGGAAGAGGGGTATCGTGTCCCCCAAATCCGCACCGCCTCCTGGCGGAGGTCCTCCGCCTTCTCGGGGACGGGGTGCTCCCGTGCCTGACGCAGCAGGGACGCACACACCAGGTCCTGCGTCAGCTGCTCCAGCGTCGGTGTGACTTCGCGGCGCACATGAACTTTGAAGTTCATGTGATCATGCAAAGGTTGTATCAAAATTATAATTAAAATGCTATTCGCTTAATATGCTTTGCATTTCATGATAACACGTTTGAAACGTAATTTTCAACCTCACCACCAGGCTAAAAAGATGTCAATATTCAACCGTTAATGGAGAAACAGCGCCACCCCTGTTTGCAATAACATTACGATACCAACAGCGCTCAAACTGTGTCAAAATGCATCTTGAAAATGCAATCCGAGCAGATTGCATTTTCATTTCCACGGTTTTCCACTATAGTCAAATTATAGTCAAATTAGATCCCATGAGCCTTCCAATCAGATTCCACCTCCCTCCACTTTATTCAGCCAATTGGGTTCCCCTTTCCACCTCAGGGAGCCAATCAGGACGGGACTAAAGCACGCTCAGCACAGAGCCATATAGTTTCTGGCTCTGGCTCAGCAGTACAGGCATGATCCCTAATGCCAGGTTCACACTACACGACTTTTCAGTCGTCAGGTTTTTGTGCCGTTCGCACTACACGACTGGTTGTGCTGTAATCGCGAGTCTTTCAGTTGTTGTGGCTTTCACACTACATGACTGATCGGCGACGCGGGCTCACGAATTACATGACTGGGGAATCGCCGACTCATCTGGCTGCCGTCCAAAAACACGAGAACACGAAAACGAAACTCTCGCGAGAACCAGCAACACCACATAAAGAAAAAAACAATGTACATGTACTCCACATTTTCGTTATTATTATTTTTTTTTTTACCGTTTAAACACTCCATAGTCCCAAGTTGCCAGAATTATTTCATCTCTCCGTTGCAGTGAACATAGATATAATCAATCGCACTATTTCTCCAGTGCTGTCACAATAACTTAAACACAGTGTTGTAGTAAAGTTGTAAGAAAGGTGAGGATTGTGTGTTTGCTGGGTTACTGTTTTGAAAGCATTCTTGAAAGTTTTTACATTCTTCAGAGATATCTTCAGCGGTGCCGCGGTTCTCTCTCCGCGTTCCCATTGGCTGTAGCTAGACGCTGCTGCCGACTCTCAGTCGCCGACTGCTAGATATTAAATCGTGCAGTGTGAACCGGGCATAAGGTGTAGTCTGAGACCTAGGCAAACTATAACGTAGAGGAAAAGAACTCGTACGAAAGACAGATAAAAAGAATAAAAATGTACACTGAACACTCGATTAAACAAACACAATCTATGAACCCCAAAGGTATAGTCTGAGACTAGGGAAAGGCATGAAACGTAGACAACGGAAGCTTATACTCATGGCTGGATTACTGACCGGGCCAGTGGGGCCAGCGCCCAGGGGCCCTTGAGGTCAGGGGGGCCCTGGCCGAAAACTTTTTGCGATGCCTATCAACATTTATGGTACAATATATTTTTATTTCCGAGGGCCCTCCATTTTAAGGATCCTCTGACTATTAGGGACTTTGACCCCAGGGCCTCTTGGGGGCCCTAGCCATGCTTTTGGGCCCTAGCCATGCTTTTGGGGGCCCTAGCCATGCTTTTGGGCCCTTGCCATGCTTTGGAGGGCCCTAGTCATGCTTTTGTGCCCTAGCCATGCTTTTGGAAAATGGAAAATGGATGAGGAGTTGTGGCACTGTTCTGACTTCGACTTATGGCTATTAGGGGTCCTAGGAAAGAGGGGGGCATATTTTTAGAGGGCCCTGGTTATGAGAGCTCCTACCAGGGGGCCCTAGAGAAGAGCAGGGCATACCATTAGAGGGCCCTTGATCACGAGGGCCCCTGCTACGGGGCCCTTGACTTCCATAGAAGTCGTTTACCATGGCTCCTTGACTTTCTAGGGACCTACAAACTCAGGCCCTTACTTAATGCTTCTGAATTTGTATTGTTTCAAAATTATTATGTTCAATTTCTCTTAAGCGCAGAGACACAAGTTAATTTAGCAATTTTGCAATTATTTAAATTTAAGACAAGCAATTTGTCTGATGAATGCTATCTTTGACACTGATTAAATTGAGTGAATTTGGCCAAGGGTGTGATTTCACTTATGTGAAAACAACAAGCCATTTGACTAGTTTCATGTTTCCCCTTTAATAAACAACAGTTTACCAGTGAGAGACCAGTGGTTCTGAAGGAATGCACGAAAGGAAAAGTGCCTTTTCATACAACAGAACTGCAAGCTAATTTTACTGAGTAGCACAATTTTGGTTTGGTGACAGATGAAACAGCAAGTGGTTTTGTTGTAGTTGCTGTGGCTGCGTATGCGTGTAACCCTGATATTTAGTTTGAGGATTATTTATTGGAAAATATATTTTATTCAGCTTCTTATTCAATGACCATTCAATGACAGTTTGACATGACTTGACATGCTTCAAGGCAGTGTGAAGGGGTCTTGACAATAATGAAACTTGATTTAATATCATTAACACAGCATTTTTAATATACTCAAAACCTTTCCCCTGTCTCCCTCTCCATGCCCCCTCTCTCTCTCTGTCTCTCACACACACACACACACACACACACACACACACACACACACACACACACACGCTACCCCTCCCCCACCCTCTCACTCAGTGGTGAAAAATTGTTACATTGCCATAAATTCCCACAGGGGCTGAGCCAATCAGGTGTTGCGAGAACTTCCAAGTGAATATGCAAGATCAAGACGGGGGCTTAGCCAATCAGGTGTTGCGAGAACTTCCAAGTGAATATGCAAGTTCTATATAAAACCCCCTGCCAGTATCAAAACTCCTCACATTCAGACAGTTCAGCTTGTGAACTTGCTCTGTGCTTTTACTACAACTTTTACCTTGCTATTACCAGATCAGCAACCAACAGCCTTTTTAAAGGCTCATTGACCTTTATACTGCAGTATATTATTTTATAATATATATAAATATTTTTATATTATATTATACTATACTATATTGCATATATTCTGTTACATTCTTTTTATAGTCTTTTCAAAAGCTTATATATTATATTATATTACATGATATAATATTACATTACTGTATTTACTATTGTCACGTTACGGTCCCCGAACCCTTCCTTTGGGGCGTGTGTTAACGTTGTCTGCGTCTATTCGTCTGTGTCAGTGTATCTCGTGGGTTCGGGTGTGTCTTGTAATTATCGGTCTCACCTGTGGCTCGTCTCATCATCACGTGGGGTTGATGTGGTCTGTCTATTTAATGTGCGTTCGCGCAGTGTCTTGTGCTCGTCGTTGTCTAAAGTCTGCACGTTGAGTGTATGTGCTTCAGTGTTCTTGTGCGCCATTGCGCAATATCTGTTGTTATTAAACGTAACGTTTGCTACGTAAGCGGGGATTTTGTGTCTCGTCCTTGGCTCATTGACCTTTATACTGCAGTATATTATTTTATAATATATATAAATTAGTGGTGGGACTTTAACGCGTTAATTTCGATTAATTAATTACAGGAAAATTACCGCACTAAAAAAATTAACGCATTTTAACGCACGTGGAACGTTTCTCAGTGAGTTCCAGGCGTACAGATTGTATGGACGCACGATAAGATGAGCATGATGGATATGACTGAAGAGGCTACGCTGGTGGATGGGAAATTTAAATATAAAAAACTTCCAGATGGAAGTTCAAACAAAAATAGTGTTATTTACACTTTATGTAGGAAGGAGTTCGCTTATCACAGGAGCACTTCCACCCTTCGTTACCACCTCAACGCAAAACATGTTGCGGCTAAAGCTGGGCGTACACTGTGCGATATTTTAAATCGTGTACTCAGCTCCAGCTCAAACTGTACGACTAAATCGCAGGGTTTAAAAGGAGAGTCGGCTCGTGGAGCTGCTTCAACAGTGCGATACTCTCACGAGGAGCGATTTGAATTTCAAACATGTTTGATGTTCTTGCGACGCTGCGATTTCTGATCGGGAGTTGGTCGTGAGGTGTGAATCGCTCCTCGTTTACCTGTGTAAACTATACGATGCACGACACGCGATTGAGCCGAAACGAGTGAAAAATCGGCTGAAAATGGGCCAAAAATCGCACAGTGTACGCCCAGCTTAACGAGCAGGTCAGTAATGATAACTTAGCTGCTCAATGTATTCCTAGTACGATAGGGTGACCTAAACGTCCGCATTTCACATCCTGTCCCGGTCGTCCCGGGTTTTTTTTAAAGTGAGGAAATGTCCTGGTTTTTAAAGTACCTTCATTGGACCATTAAGACTGGATTAAACTTTCGCGAGTGACCGTAGCGCGCGACTCCGCACGCGTTTATACATGACGCGTCATATTATTTGTGTTGTTCGCTCTCTGTGGTCGAAGATAAAGGCTTACAAGAAGCGCTGCACATTGCGTCAACTGATGCAAGTTACGAACTACCGTCCAGGGGTGAGTTTCCCAAAACGTTCTTAGCACCAAGTACTTCTTAACCTCGTACGTAAGAACGAGGGAAAAAAAACAGGTTATTGTGAAAGGGAAGTAAAACAGGTTATTGTGAAGAGCGCCACAAATGTGGTTCTGACTGGGGATCACTGGACCTCTGTTAGCAACAAGAATGATCTTGGTGTGACAGCTCATATTATAGATGATGAATGGAAGATCCAGTCATTTGCTTTGAGCATGCAGAAGACCACTTCTAGGCACTATGGAGATGCCTGTGGCAGAGGCCTGGGAAATTTAAGAAAAGTATACCATCTAAAATGGTATTAAAAAACATTTTCTGATTTACTTCAATTTTTCCAATATCCTGAGCAAAACTCCCAAAATTAAACAACATTTTGGTCAGAATTTCCAATGTTCTGAACTGTTTTCTGCACTCATATATTGGTCTGTGTAGTAGACTGGTGGAAAAATAAACAAGATGTTGAAGTTTGATTATGTTCATTGATTCATTCATCATTCAAACTTAAATTAATATTTCTCATGTTAAATACTGAAATGCGATTAAAATGCGATTAATTTCGATTAATTAATTACAAAGCTTCCGATTAATTCGATTAATTTTTTTGATCGCGTCCCACCCCTAATATAAATATTTTTATATTATATTATACTATACTATATTGCATATATTCTGTTACATTCTTTTTATAGTCTTTTCAAAAGCTTATATATTATATTATATTACATGATATAATATTACATTACTGTATTTACTATTGTCATGTTACGGTCCCCGAACCCTTCCTTTGGGGCGTGTGTTAACGTTGTCTGCGTCTATTCGTCTGTGTCAGTGTATCTCCGTGGGTGCCGGTGTGTCTTGTAATTATCGGTCTCACCTGTGGCTCGTCTCATCATCACGTGGGGTTGATGTGGTCTGTCTATTTAATGTGCGTTCGCGCAGTGTCTTGTGCTCGTCGTTGTCTAAAGTCTGCACGTTGAGTTTATGTGCTTCAGTGTTCTTGTGCGCCATTGCGCAATATCTGTTGTTATTAAACGTAACGTTTGCTACGTAAGCGGGGATTCCGTGTCTCGTCCTTGGCTGCGCCCGAACGTTACAACTATATTAAACTTTGAAAGGTTCACAGCCTTTTTCAAGGCTAGTGTAACGTTGCTAACTAGCAACTCACAGCTTTTTAAAAAGTTTATTGTTATTTGCATATTACATTATTGATAATAGTAGAAGTGTAAGCTTTATAATAGTAAAAAAAAGTGCGCGTGTGAAAAAAATAAATAAAATTGCGCGTGAGCATGCATGTGTGAAAAAAAAAAATGTGTATGAAAAACAAGTGCGTGTATAAAAAAATAAATAAAATTGCGCGTGTGTGAGCATGCACGTGTGAAACAAAAAATAATAAAATGCGCGTGTGGAAAAAAAAATGTTAATGCGAGTGAGCGTGCGCATGTGGAAGAAAGTTCGCGTGTGAAAAAAAAGGGCGCGTGTGAAAAATATATATAAAAAAGTGCGCGTGTAAAAAATAAATAAAATTGCGCGTGAGAAACAAAAAATAATAATAAAATGCGTGTGAAAAAAATGCGCGTGAGCGTGCGCATGTGAAAAAAAAAAAAAATAAATGCGTGTGTGAAAAAAAAGTGCGCGTTTAAAAAAATCTTTTTTAATTGCGCGTGTGTGAAAGGGGGGGGGGGGGGGGGGGGGCTGTGCAACCCTTTGCCCAGGGGCCCAGACTATCCTTAATCCGTCCTTGCTTATACTAAGGACTTACCAAGGCATGAAAACATAAGGACCACTCGACTCAAACAAGGACAATCTATGAACCCACAAGGTGTAGTATGGAGTGAGATTACGGTCTTTAATATGAGAGCGCAAAGATAAGATTCAATCAAGCAAGTCAGACACACTGAGCACGCAAAATCAAGAAAACCGAGCACTGTTAAGTGCGCTCACTTCCCTGTTTTCAGCGCGCGTTTCAGTTTTTTGCTCGCTTCTAAAATTTCTGCTTGCGTCATGATTACAAGTTACAGATCAAGGCTTGGTAGAGGATTACCTGCGGGTTCAGGTAATCATGCCGCGTCTGTGGCATTAACCACACTAAACAGGGACGCTGGGGGATTCTGGATAACATCACTCATCGAGGCATTACCGCTTTATAACTTTAAAAATACGACAGCACAAATGTTTATTTAAATAAACCAGCATTAACGAGCAGAAATGGTTTTCTGTTTCTGATCACACGAGACGCTTCACGGAGGTCGGCCGTTCTACCGCCGTAGTTTGAGGCACACAGTTGCTCTGCCACAGCGCTCAATTTGGCAATAACAGTCACATCAGCGCCAGATAAGGCTGATATGTCTGCCACTTGATCGATTAACATTTCACACTAATGTAGTGTAAATTCACCATAAGGACTCGTCTGCTACCCTTTGAATTAATCTAATGAGCGCCTTTGCGACCATGTCTAAAAAAACTCACCTGTACTGCTGCGCGTGCTGTAGTCCAGTCCTGATTGGCTGCCCGATGTGGAAAGCTGTGCAACCTGATTGGCTGACTAAAGTGAAGCCGTGGAATCTAATTTGACTATAGTGGAAGACCATGGAAATGAAAATGCAATCTGCTCGGATTGCACTTTCAAAATGCATTTTTGACACAGTTTGAGCGCTGTTGGTATCGTAATGTTATTGCAAACAGGGGTGGCGCTATTTCTCCATTAACGTTTGAATATTGACATCTTTTTAGCATGGTGGTGAGGTTGAAAATTACGTTTCAAACGTGTTATCACGAAATGCAAAGCATATTAAGCGAATAGCATTTTAATTATAATTTTGATACAACCTTTGCATGATGAATTATTGCATTTGAATTTGAATTTTGAGCTCAAAGTTGCTTGTATGAGTGGAACATGTAAATGCAAATACGTATTACATTTTCATTTGAATATTGATACAGAAAAACTTCCATAGACATGTGGTTCTCCTCTTCACATGTGTAAGGAAATGGCCCCACCCACCTTTGAATGGGGTCACATGGTCACATTTGTGTACCGTTTCTTAGAAACAGTGGGTGGCTCAACTTACCCCGTGGCTCAACTTACCCCGGTCTCCCCTACATTTAACCTCACGGACGTAATTTGGGGGGGACTTTTTCAAAAGCCGTTTTTGGTCCTCTGCAGTTTTAACGGTTAAAAAGAAATATTTAAATAGCGAATCTAGTGCTAGGACCATGCAGAAAACGACCGCTCCGAGCTCCGCTCCGGTAACACTTTACGTTCCTAAAAATGAATTTTCCATGAAGCAAACCTGGCGACTTCGTGGCTGCATCCATGTAAACACACGTACGATTTGTAAATCACAGGTTTGAAAACTCGTTATTGCCCCTACTGTGCAATTTGGTTAGGAATACAGCCGAGCTAAACTATCAAGTTGAAAGTCATCATAGTTTGTTTACCCATTTTGACCCAGTTCCCAACCGAACTTTAAGAATAGATTAAGGGCGATAATTTTTATATCGCCCGATAAGAATATCAAATTAACGAACGCCGTTAACGGCCCACCACTAGTCTTGATGGTTGGTAATAGTAGTCATTGCAGGAGAATTCGGGGCAGTGTGAGGGTCCAGGGCAATGGGTTTGACAAACGCTAGATTGTGCTTTAGTACAAATGTGATCAGTAATAGTAGGACTTCAGTCTTAGTTATTGAGAGAAAACCTACATATAGGAACATTTAGATTGTCATCAAATATTGGACCTGTTTCATCTATGCATGACTGACTTCCTACTCCTGTTCCTACTCCATTCATCACCACATTCATCTAATTCACTTTCATCTGTTTCACTAACTTCTCCATGACTGTCATCTTCACTGGGCTGTATATCACATAGTTCATCTACTTCAGTCTCATCATTTCCTTCAAGGTCCTCACTGCAACCCTCACAATTTCTATCATCTAATTCACCTACTTCACTGGACCTGTCAACTGCAACATCTTCACTATTATCCACTGGAAAATCTAAATGATTGTATTCTGCATGTTGACTGGCACCAGTCACAACTTCTGACTGCAAAGGTACAGGTGTTTCACTGTTTTCAGTGGTAGGGTGAAACAATCTGAATTTTGTTGTCCTTGGCAACAAATAAGCAGCATCTGGTTCTAAATAATGTTTATACCTCTTCATTTTGAATTTACAATAAGACAAAAATAATAACCATATAGTCTTTAATAATTAGGGCAGCCATATAGAAAAATAAAATGGAAAATTAGCTCTGTATGGGATCATATGTGGGACATATGAAATGTAACCAATTCTGGAGTGTGGCAGCAACTCCAGCATTAAATTAAATTATTACAGCCTAGCTAAAAACGCTAAACTAAATAAGTAAATTTTCAACCTTAAAGAGTGAGACTGTGTCAGAGTCCTGGACACATTCTGGAAGGTTATTCCATAGTTGGGGGACCTTATAAGAAAAGGCTCTTCCCCCTTCTGTTACCTTATTAAATTGTTGGAACTAATAAGAGGCAGAGACACAAGGTACAGGGGCGTGACAGACAGAGGGAAAACCAAGGAAATGAAAAAACCAGTGCGGGGCTAGGACGAACGACACAAGACTGGGCAGAGGGAGGAGCTTTACGTGACAATAGCTGTATATAGCTGTATATAATATTTGATTTGAGTGTGTGCACATAACAAACTGTTTGTGGGTGAAGTACTACATCAAGAACAATCAGAAAAATTATAAATTGCTGTATAAATACAGTATGAGAACCAAAAAATACAAAAGGATCAATAAAAAGAAGCAATTTATAATTTTTCTGATTTTTCTGTATGAGTCATACTTCATATATGGTGTCTTGTGTAATAATTACTACAGAGCTGTTGAGAGGAAGCCTCCTGTCTCTATGAGGCAAAACCGCACAGTTCTGTGTTATTAGTGCTTTCTCAGGCAGCTGACAGGAAGACAGACAAAAGAAAGGTGCACACAACAACACACACAGAGCATGTTATGTAACCATTTGTTATTTAAATTAAGGTGAGCACAAGGAAATGAAGCTTTTGTGGATCTTTTTCCTTCTTGGTATGTATCCATCGTTCAACATGCAAACTAGGATTGTGACAGTACTTGAAAAGAAACCATGTATCTATTAGATTCTTTAATTATATGCATTTGATTGCAATGGTAAGAAAAGTTCTAGTGGTGCGGGCAAAATATGAACTACTGATTCTGAATGGTGCTTTTTTTCTAGGTGAAAGGCTGCTATCTGAGTCTGTGAAATGGATGCAGGTCAAACAGGGTGACAATGTTAGTGTCCACTGTAACATATCCTTTAATTTGGAGACCGTCTGGGTAAGGCAAAGGATAGACAGTGTACCAGAACGCTTGCTGGTTTCAGGGCCCAATGAACATGATGGAAGTATCTACTGGACGAACAGCCCTGACCCTCGCTTCTCTGCAGTCATCAACCACTCAAGTCAAACCAACAGTCTGCAAATCAGAGAGATTGGCAGTGATGATCCTGCTTTGTACTACTGCATTGGTAGGCTTAGGGGCCAACTGACATTTGGAGTGGGCACCAGATTGTATCTAGGTGAGTATAAAATATATGTAAACTTTTGGTCCTTTTCTGTTGAGGACTAAATAAATTTTTTTTGTTATTGCGGTTTTCAAGCTTTGGTTATTTGAAGTGAGTTCATTCTGCACTTGCAACTGATATTGTTAGAATTATAGATGTATAGAGAGGAACAGGTCCTATCATGTGAGGAAGTGGTTTTAAAGTGGTTTCACCTACCGTAATTTCACAGGAAACTTGCATTGGCAAAAATTAATCATACAATGAGAAGTAAAAAACATCACTAACAGTGTCTAAACAATTTTTTTCTTTTTCAATCTGTTCACATTGCTGCTAAAAATGTGAACTTTTCTCCCCCTGTCACATATGGGTAAGCAGTTCTGTGGCTTTGAAGATTAGAGTTTCATCCACAACACCTGGCACAATTTATGTACTAGTTCATTGTAGCTTGTAAAATAAGTTACATTTTAAATAGTACTTCATTAAAAAATTGCATGGTGCAGCTTATAATTTGTATTCACCCTTAAACACATCTTTCACATCTTGCTGTAAAACAGGAAACATTCTTCATTTAATTTACAGTGACTGCAGAGCGTGACATCACAGAGTCTGTCCTTGGCCTCCCTTACACCTGGTTTGTTGCCTCTATCGGTGTGGGACTTCTCATGATGGTGTCAGTAGTGCTGGCTGTGCACCTAAAGACACGGCGAATGCAGACACACAGAATTCATCATTCAAGAGTGAACAATGAGTCTAAATGTTGAAAATGACATGGGGTTCAAGGCCCACATCACCCTGCTTTGATTTAAACTGGTAAAAAGTTTAAATGTATGAATTGTATTGAAATGTATCGTATTGTATTGAAATTATAAAATAAAGGAATATTAAATCTAAAAAATATATAAAAAAAAATTATAAACAATATTTTAATAATAGTATATATTTATTAATTAATTTTAATAACACATTTTATTACTTGCATTTAGTTTTGATGTACCTGTAGATAGACATATAGTGTAATGGGCTGACAGAAGCAGCAGACACATTTGGCAGTGTCTGGCAGAGTTTAATGTCCATCTCCATAACAGACACAGCAGTCACAAAAACTAAGTAAAGAACAGAGGAGCAAAGCAGCTCAAAACTCTGTCAAAGTCACGTCTCACTTGGTCTTGCAATGGAAGGCGTGGCGAAAGCAGCACAGCAACAGGTCCAGGAAGGTTCAAGCCATGCGCAGCGGGGAATGGCGGGACCTGTGGGCTTAACAGTTGAACATGTGCATTCAAAAGTTAGAGACGGTCACATTAAGTAAAGGTGCAAAGAGTGCATTACAGTAAATCCAAGTTATTATGCCATGCATGGACGTAATTTTGATTTCAAAAGTGGGGGGGGCATGGATACGTCACTATTTAAATATTTGGTTTTAACCGTAAAAACTGGGGGGGACCAAAACCGGCTTTTGAAAAAGTCCCCCCCCCAATTACGTCCATGATGCCATGGAGGTCTGGATTTGGAATCATATTCAAAATCAAAGTGGAAAATCAAATGACAGGCTGATCCAACTTCAGTGGAAAATCCTCAAGACAAGTTAAAATGAGGCTCAGTAGTGTGTGTGCCCTCCACATGCCTGTGTGTGTGGCCTCCACATGTGTAACCTCCCTACAACGCCTGGGCATGCTCCTGATGAGGCAGCAGATTTTCTCCTGAGGAATCTCCTCCCAGGCCTGGATTAAAGCGTCAGTCAACTCCTGGACAGTTTGTGGTGCAACGTGGTGTTGGTGGATGGAATGAGACATGATGTCCCAGATGTGCTCGATTGGATTAAGGTCTGGGGAACGGGCAGGCCAGTCCATAGCATCAATGCCTTCATCATGCAGGAACTGCTGACCCCATTCAGCCACATGAGGCCTAGCATTGTCATGCTTCAGAAGGAACCCAGGGCTCACTGCCCGAACTCACAATGGGTCTGAGGATCTCCTCCCAGTATCTATGGGCCATAATGGATGTCAGGTCTTTGCATTCTGTCGTGGAAATTTTCTGAAAATGGATGAGGACTCAGACGTGATTAAAATTATTAATTTATTAAAAGATATAAAATATTAAAAAGGACAAAAATCACACAAGCAAGAGAATCTCATCTAAGCATGGCAATGGGGGCAGTCCCCCTTGCTTATATAAATCCTAAACACAATTCAGCAATTCTAGCAAGCAGGTTATCTTAAGCACAGCATGTTCCAAAACATAGGCGCCCAGCAGGCTGTTTTGTCTCACATATGTAAATCTCCTAATATGGAGCTTCCCTAGGTTTAGCGCAAGAAACTGATGAATCAGTTGAATGCAGAGACAGCTGAATGACCCAAGTATAGTAGACTAGTGACAACCAGTTAACAAAGTGCTTTTACCCTTTGCACTGATTGGTTACACTGAATCACACTACTTCATTATTGCTAATCACAATGACATGTACTAAATTATAAAGTTCATAGTGATCTCTTATAATCTAAATGACAGGACCAAGGATGACCTAATCAAGAATGATATAATTTCTGTCACAATTCCTAGATGAACAGTTTCCTGGAAATTGGATTGGCTGTCATGGGCAGTGATGTCAGTAACGCGTTACTCTAATCTTACCACTTTTTTCAGTAACGAGTTGTGACGATGGGCGCAGGGCGATGGACAAGGCACGAGTCCAACGGTTTTGCACAAACATCACTTTTATTTGAATACAAATAGTGCAGACAGTGCACGTGGAACACTCACACATTTAATATTGATGGACTCGGACAAAGACGAGCACGGGACACTGCGCGAACGCACATTAAATAGACAAAACCACATAAGCCCAGAGTGATCATGAGACGAGCCACAGGTGAGACCAATGAACACATTCAGACACATCCACACCCACGAAGATCAACAGACGCAGACGTCTAGACGTAGATGACATAAACACACGCCCAAAGGGGAGGGGTCAGGGGCTGTACCGTGACACGAGTAATATAACGAGTTACTATTTCCAGTCCAGTAATCAGATTAAAGTTACTTATTCAAGTAACTGTGCATTACTTTTTTATTTTCCTTAGTAAAAATATATATAACATTTATTTGAGAAGGAACATTTACAGTACCTGATGAATTTTAATGTTGCATTGTGTTCCAGGTTTGAAAAGTTGGAATTTTGGCTAAAGTACTTTAAAATGCTTGAAATTGTATTTTGTTTCACAACAAATAGCTGTCTGACTGAATAGTTAGCTTGTATTAAGTTTACAAATACATTTACAAATAATACCGCACAGCATCACAAACGTAATGTCAGGAGATATATTATTTAAATGTCAGGAGATACATTATTACTGTTAAAAATGCACTTCCAATAAAGTGAGTATTGGAAAAACTAATTTTGTTGCTGAATGTATCTACTAACGTAACTTGTAATCTAACATAGTTACTTTTAAAATCAAGTAATCAGTAATGTAACTAAATTGCTTTTTAAGGAGTAATCAGTAATCGGGTAACTTTTTCAAGATAACTAAGCCATCACTGGTCGTGGGCCAGTCTCCCAATCTGACCCACTTAGACTTTTAAATTTGGGGTCATCTGTAAGTAATTGTCTATGCTGTGAAGATACAAGATGTGCAGCACCTGAAACTACGGATACTGGAAGCCTGTGCTAGCATTTCTTCTGCGGTGTTGCTATCAGTGTGTGAAGAGAGGGAGAAGAAAGTCACCCCCCCCCCCCCCCCCTATACTAATGTCCCACAAACAGGAAGTTAATATCACCAACCATTCCCATTTTATTTAGGTGTATCCATATAAATGGCCCACCCTGTGTCACGGTACGGCGGTCCCCCTACTGGTCGCCTCTGTGTATTCTGGTCGCCCCCGTATTCAGCAGCAGTTGTCTTGATGTTGTTGCATTGTGTTCGTTCTTCAAGGGGGGGGGGACTACGATCCACTTTATTCATTAAAACCTCCCTTTTCCCTGACACTTAGCGTGATCGGTTCCATTTTATTTCGCACTCCCTGCCCGTCACAGAATGACCAGCCACTCTTCGGAA
The DNA here is from genome assembly GCF_052324685.1 of Brachyhypopomus gauderio. Lineage (NCBI taxonomy): Eukaryota > Metazoa > Chordata > Actinopteri > Gymnotiformes > Hypopomidae > Brachyhypopomus > Brachyhypopomus gauderio. The sequence goes on along the minus strand of NC_135222.1, from coordinate 10,442,273 downwards.
GCCATCAGTCTCTTTTACTTTCGTTCGTGGTCATGTCTCATGGTAAGTGTTATGTGTCTGCGTCATGTTTGTTCGTTGTTTGTGTATGGAGAAGAGCTGGGTCATTTAATGTTTGTCCCGCTGTGATTAAATGTTCATTAGTGTTGCATACTGTGTGTGGCACGTTGGGAACAAGGGCAGTCAACACTGGTGGAGCTCTTCTCAATGACTGGCTGTGTGTGTCGCCAAACTTGTGTACGTATGTGAGTGGGCACGTGGACCAGTGTGTGATGCTCGTTTGCGTTGGATTTTTAATGTTATATGTGCGTGACACGAGTGCCGCTCGTCACTGTCGCCTCGTTCTCCGTTCGTGTGGTGAGCGATGGCGATGTGTTGAGAGCTCGCATGTGTGGGTCCCATCCATTTATCTATTGTACACTGTCTTTTTGGTCTTGTCTTTTCGTGTTCATTTGTCCTAGCGTGTGCAAGATTTGTTTCATGTAATTCCCCATATGCTCCTTCCCCTTAAATGTGATTTGGAGGGGGACTAGTGTGTGTGTTTTATGTGCAGGTGTTTCTCCCTGGTGGTGGATTGTGGCTCTCCTGGACCTAGTGGGGTCTCCAGTTGCAGGAGCTCCCTTATATTGTAAGGTGCCCCCCCCCCTCTAGGGCTGGAGCTCCTCAGATGTTTGGGGACCATGGGGCTTCGGTCTGAAGAGCTCCTGCTGAAGATGGAGATCCCCCCCTCATGCTCTGGGTGACCAGTTGGCCCCTGGGGTGGTTCTCCCAGCCTGCAATATGGGGGCCCTGGGCCTCAGTCTCTGGCGCTCCTGGGCTGGGTGGAGGAGTCCACCTGGATCCTTCATTTGGCTCATGTCACGGGTTTTTGGTTTGCGCATTTTATTCATTAAAACCTCCCTTTTCCCTGAGACTTGGCGTGATCACTTTCATTTTATTTTGCACTCCCTGCCCGTCACACCCTGTATACACACACACACACACACACACACACACAAAAATATATATACAGTACATATATACATATATACTCACACTCACTGGTTACTTTATTAGGTAGTGTCACGGAACAGCTCCGGACCCCACCTTTTGGGTGTGCAATTATGTCGTCTACGTCTGGTTATGTCCGTCCCTATATGTATTTCCGTGGGTGTGGATTGTAAGTGAGCATATTCATCTGTCTCACCTGTGGCTCGTCTCGTGATCACTGGGGGATTGTGTAGTTCGTCTATTTAATGTGCGTTCTCGCAATGTCCCATGTTCATCTTTGTTAGAGTCCTACACATCTCTAAGTGTTCATTGTGTGCTGTCTGTACTTCACAGAAAATAAAACAACAAGTTTGTATCTGCGTTCTGTGCCCACATTGAGCATCACAGACAAAGTTCTGTCACACGCAAAGAAGGGGAAGAGGGCACGTAGGCACCATCACGCCTCTTCCCCTGTAAGTCGCCGCGAGGCCCCCGTGACCGTCGCAGAGATGCAGCAGGACCCCGATTGTGTGAGCCTACTGCGTCACGCTCAGGAAGCTGAGGAGGAGTCGCTGGTGGAGCATTTCCAACTAGCCGCACGGATGGTGTGGAGAGAGAGGCACTGCTCCCGGACCAGAGACTCGCCTCCCCTGATAGCGGGGTGCTTTGTGATCTTCACAACCGAGATGTCTCCAAAACCCCCTGAGTTTGAGTTTGAGGGGGAGTAGACTAAAGAGGAGGAGGACTCCTCTCTGTCAGTGTACTCAGCCCCCACTACGTTGAAGATGTGAGCACCCATCCGTTCGAATGCTCTGCCCCTATGTTGTACTATGGGGATGAGGTGAGCCCCCCTCCGTCCGAGTGCTCCAACCCCACAGAGTACTATGGGGTGAACCCCCCTCTGTATGAGTGCTCAGACCTCACAGAGTGTGGGCGAACCCTGCACTGAGGGGGAGGGGGTGAGCCCACCTCCATCGGAATACTCTGGGGAGACCGTGAGGGAGCGAGAGTTCCGACAGAGGGCATTCATCTTTCCCGCTCTGAGGGGAGTGGCATGGACTGCTCCCGATGCTACACCCCAGAAGAGCCAATGAGGTGGAGCTTGGGCGGCTCGGAGGAAGAGATGGAAGAGGAGGAATCGGCACACGGGACCATACCAGTGGAGCGACCACCAAGGGGAGGTGGGGTTCCCCTATTGCATCCTCGGAGGGAAGAGAGTGAGCGTCGGCAGGCGTACCCTGAATTCTGTTCAAAAAGCGAAACGTATATTATTGTTATGTGCGGTCTGGGCAGGCATGACGCAAATGCAGAACTTAATATAATGTATTAAATAATCAAGACACAGAACAGAACAAGGGAAAATAGGTTATGCACTTCTCGATTTTTGTAACTTTGCGCATTCTGCTCTTCAGTGCTATGTTTGCAGGGTTCATACACCTTTACAAGGTGGAATTCAAGCACTTGTACGGCACTTTCAAGGTCCATTTTCAATATTTTCCAGCACCTTCAGCTTAATTAAGTTACATATTTATACAAATACATATGGTCGAAATGTTTCAAAATAATTCGCTTTTCATTACATTAAAAGAGATGGTACCGCCTCCCCAGTATTGGACCACTTGTCACGTTGAGGTCCCCGACCCCTCCCTTTTAGGCGTGTTTACGTTGTCTACGTCTGATCGTCTGTCTGTGGATCTCCGTGGGTGCGGTTACGTCTTGTGATTATTCGTCTCACCTGTGACTCGTCTAGTTGTCACGTGGGGTTTCTGTCGTTTGTCTACTTAATGTGCGTTCGCGCAGTGTCCTGTGCTTGTCGTTGTTTGAGTCGTGTTTGTTGACACCTGTTAAGTGTTCTCTGTGCGCTGTCTGTGCACTTTATATGTAAATAAAGTGTTGCGTTTGGACTATGCAAGTGGAATTCTGTCTCGTCCGTTGCCTTATGCCAGACGTCACACCACTGTTATTATTTATTTGTTTAAATATTGTTATATAATTAAAGGTAAGATATTTGGGACTTTTCAGTACAATACAACCATTGAAAAACAGCCCTGTCTGCTTTGTCTAAATACCTCTTATTTGTTGTTAACAAACTGGTGTGCAATTAATAATATTACGTGTAGCTGGTTCACTTAAGTTGTATAAATCTAGAGTTTTAATGTTGTCTGAAAAATGTTTTAAGTAAAAGATTTTGCATTTTTACCTAAAAGGTTTTGCGTTTATATGCTATATAATATGATTCATTCACTACTTTAGTGCTACCATTTGAAAACTGATCATGTGGGGCCATGCAAATGTGTATTACATGTAATACTGTAACGGTGGCGTACCCGCAGGTAATGAGGGGTCCATATGCAGGTGGAAAATACATAGCTTTTAATGACAAACAAAGAATAAGCAGACCCCGTAGGGAAAGCAGGCAGCAGCACAAAAAGGGCAAGGGAAAAGGGAGAGTCAAAAAAACAGGCAGAGTGTCAAAAAGCCAAAAACAGTCCAATCGTGGCAGGCAGAGGTACAGGAGGGCTAGGCAAACGGGAGAATATCAAGAGGTCAGAGCAAGGATCAATAAACCAGGAATATCAGACAGAGTATGTAGAAATATGGCTTGGTATGCGACACGGGGAGGCAATACTTCGCAATGGAGTGTGTATACAGAGTCCTTAAGTAGGGTGTGGTGAGTGTTTCATTGGATTCAGGTGTGCTGGTTAGTATTCTGGCGATGGCTCCCTCTGGCGGTCACAGGCGTAATTGCTGTTCCTGACAAATACTTAGGTGGAGACATTTTTCTAACAGTGGAATAGGGTACTCTTAACCACTGTACTGCATTAATTCTTTTCACAATCAATGCAGTTAACACATTATTCATGGGGGGAAAAAACCGTCAAATACCGTGAAACCGATATAATTTCGAAAAATACCGTGATATAGAATTTTGGTCATATCGCCCAACACTAACGTAAATGTAATACTGTGGCAGCTGCTCGAGAAAGGCAGTCAGCATGTAAAAAAATTGCCAGCAGAATTAATGCTTGAGTGAACTCCCTATCAGGTGTAACTGGGGATTCATTTCAATTCTTGCCCTGGTTTTGCTCTGGGCATGATTGTAGCGGGACTGTGGTTGAGGTGCAAAGATCTTAATAGGGAGTCATGAGGTATAGGGCAGGCAGGGATACCCTCTGTCTCCATGAAGGAGGCCGTCATCGTGTATTATAATTGCACTAGGGATTGCAATGATTTAACTATTACACTGCTTGTTAACAACTAACAAAACTACCACAGGCCTAACCTGTTCAAATTTGTTGTACAGTGTGGAAGCATGGACGGATCCTGGCCATCTGGTTCATGGATGTAATTTTGATTTCAATAGTGGGGGGGACATGGATTCGTCGCTATATAAATATTTGGTTTTAACCTTAAGAACTGGGGGGGACCAAAACCGGCTTTTGAAAAAGTGGGGGCTCCCCCCCCCGCCCCCCAAAATTACGTCCGTGATCTGGCTTTAACATTTGTGATGAGGTGGGAATTAAGCATCACATATGATCTTGATGGGGAGGGCAACTGTCATTTTTGTTACCATTAAAGATAAGTACATTATTCATTAAGGGTTATAATGGTTAGTACCTGTACATTAATGCTATGGATGGATTTTCTGTTTATGTAATCACATTTGTGGTCTGATGGTGCTGTAATATATAGGTAGCCTATGTGGGTTCCATCAATTCCAGTTCCCGCCAATGACACTAGGAAATTAAATGTAATGAAGTTCATTATACATTGCGTCTCCTTTGCTTAATTTATTTATTGACCTACGATAAAATTGTAACACCACACAAGTCGTTTTAATGACATACTTTTCGGACAGATAAATGCCTAGATCCACAATTGGCTGGTGTATAAAAAATGCCTTGGCCTTGGAATGAAGGCAAAGGTGTGCAGAAAAGTCTTACTCATTAACTAATTGAACTGAAGAGTGGTGTATTTCCAAAGTAGATCTGAAGGTGTATGTAGAATTTGATATAAAAAAAGAAAGGTAATGACTAGCGCTTAGCACGTCTCCATGGGGCAATACCAGGGCAAAATGACATACCCCGGCATTAAGTTGTTTAGCGGTTGTTGGTCCAGACAAAGGAAAGAAAAAAATATTCGTGTAAAATACACTTTCGATTTGTCAAAATCGAAAGCGACAAACTAATGCTGCGACATTACATAAAAGGAAGGACCACGTAAATGAAGTTATATATATATTAATGTACCTCGATTATTCGTAGTAGGCTATGTATGTTTTTTTTTTTTGTTTTGTAATGAGTTTTGTTTGCATGTATGTGTTTGTATCTTATCTACGAGAAACGCTTCGTTGTTCGAGCAAGTACAACAAACAAGGACACAGAAAACACAAATCTGCTTCAGGTAGACTCCTGTAGACTCATGGTGGATAATAATAACATCCAGATTAATTAATATTAAATTGCCTTAAGTTAAAATATATGGAACATTTATGGATTTTATTCAGTTTCGGTAAGTAATAAATATTTTCATTTACACATTTGCGAGTTTGAATTTTCAATTATTACAAGAGTAGCTACTCTTCTTTTCAGTTAACTTAAGGCACATTTCCCTTTGTAGTGTTTTTAGCAGCTTCCTTCGATGAAATCATAGTAAAACTTGGGGACCCAGTAACACTGCCATGTCGAGAAGAACAGGAAGATATCTATGCAGGGAAGTTAATATGGAGGACCTCAGATCAAATTGTGGCTACATATTCTGCCGGGAGCTTTGAGGCTGGCACAGATTTTAGAGGCCGAGTACATCTCTCTGAAGATGGAAAGCCTAGGAAGGGGATTTTTTCTCTCACCATCTCCTCCACAGTTTATAGTGACTTTGACACCTACGAGTGCTGGTATGAAAAAAAACACTTGAAGAGTTGGACTCTGAAAATTACAAGTAAGTGGTTATCATATATTTCACGTCATCGTTTCTATGCATCACCTAACAGCTATTGTTTCTGAAAACATTTCTTTTTTGTTTTTAGCCAACTTAGCACCAACACGTGTGTCGCTAGGGGGCGCGGCAACACTACCCTGCTATGCACGTATAAAAAGATCTGCACTCGATAGTGATATCAGAGTGCTGTGGATGAAAGAAAATGAGATGGTGCTGAACGTTATATATGGATTTACAACGGACTTTGGGAATTTCAAAGGAAGAGTATCTGTCACACCTTCTGAGATCCGAAAGGGCAACATCTCTCTCCATATCAATGAAACATATCTGTCCGATAACGGAAGTTATACATGCCAAATAGATGATAAACCCATTCATGTGAAACTTCAACTTACAGGTATAGTGATCATATGTCAGTGTTATACCTATGCTGTTGAAAAAGTAACTTTTAAGTCCCCTTGGACTTATATTAACAGTGAATGAGTTAATTCAATATTGGTGTTTAATCTGCATGTGCTACAGAATGCTATATTTGTTTAAAACCTATTGGGACATAAATTTTCATTTTGAACATTACTGATAATGTCATGTAAACCTATAAACTTTAAATTTAAATTAATGTTTTTCCAAAAATTGTATGTTAACATTCCCTTAGGCATAAACATTCCTTATGGGGTATAAATTTAAATCAGCTTTTCCCCAACGTAGACTTAATGGCAGTGATTTTATTTCAAAATCTTCACATTCCATGTGGTCTCTCGTCTCATCTTGTCACCTTATTAGTTTGGAGACAATACAAGATGTTATTATATACTTAAAATCAGCATCTTCTTGCTAATATTGAGATTTGCCAAAGCCTATCTGACAAACGTTATCTCTTGGAGATTTCATTGTTTAGCATAACAATTATGATCACAAAATCCTATGAATAATTATGTAAAATCCTTTGAAGAATTAAGACATTTTGATCTCTCCTGGAATTATTTTTAAGCAATTACACTTACACTACTTACATAAAGTTAGGGATATTTGGCTTTTGGGTGAAATTTCAGCATGAACCTAAAATGTACTCTAACCTTTACAGGTGAACTTACTGTGACCTTCTCTAAACCTTTGAATGCACATGTACAACTGTTCAATGTTCCAGCACATTTTGCACAACTTGTTCTCTAACAAGGTGCTTAATGGCAAAATTAGAATTGGTAACTAACTGAGCTTAGAGTATCACAGAGTATCATCAGCATGTTGCAAGAGAGATAAAGAGTCACAGAAAGGCATAGAAGTGGATGTTCTTTGGCAACATCCCACACTGATGACCACTTCATTGTGAACAGTGCCCTGCAGAACCAGATGATCAATGCCACAAAACTCCAGGCACATTTAAGGGAGAGGCACCTAAGTGTCATGTCAGACCAATCAAAACTGTTGTTGAAGAGTGGTCTGTGTGCTAGATGACCTGCAAATATACCTGACCACACCACCAGACACGAGCATCATCATCTTGCATGGGCTATGGAGCCTTTACCCTGGACAAGAAACCAGTGGGCCTCAGTGCTGTTCACTGATGAAAGTAGATTCATGCTGAGCAGAAGTGACAGCTGCCAACAATGTTGGAGACATCAAGGAGAGTGCTATGCATCAGACACTATGGCCCACTTTCATGACATAATGTCATTGTGGCGTGAACTTTTTACATTTTCCATAAATTTCACCCGAAAGCCAAATATCCCTAACATTTTGTGAGTAATGTATGTCATCATCGTCATTCATCATTTGAAAAAGTACTTTAGGTTGAACTTTTAAATTCAAAGGATTATTCTTCTAATCCAGGGTTGCCAACTTTTGACGTTCGCTTGGAGTGAGATTTTAACCTAGAGCCGGTGGCGAGTGTATTTTGTTGAGCGGGGGGGGGATGGGGAACGTAAAATGGACACAGATTAAATGGCGCCAGAGCTAGCGAACTAGTAACGTATTGAATCATATTTGTGGATCTGAGGTAAACAAACTGGATATTTTTTTTCGGCGTGAGATATCGGAAGTGTGGCGTGAGAGCGTGTGAAAACGGTCAAATGCGTGTGTCTCACGCTCAATGCGTGAGAGTTGGCAACCCTGTAATCATACTGGCAAGTCACTTCTTTCATTAAAGAGGCCTGAAAATATTTGATGCTTAAAAATGGACTTACATATACAGTAATATCTTTGTCACAAACAAATCTCAAATGATAAATTGTAGGTTTATCTATACTGTAGATATGCCACTCTAGTAAGACAGTATGTTTACTACTTATCACTTATTACTTTATTACTTACTTGTCAGGAAGGAGGCAATGAACAAAAGCGAAGGAATCCACATCGGTCCAGACAGAAATAAACAAAGCACAGTCCAATAAAACATTTTTTTCAAGAAAGCAAGAATAAAGTATGCAAAATTACCAGAGGATAACAAGACATAAAACTGCTCCAGGATGTAGTAAAAGAATAATTGACAATGCTTTGCAGAGGTGTAGAGGAGTATTGATAGGGGAAATTATTAGAGGTGGAAAGGTGTGGGAGGTGAGTTTTGTTATGAATATGCATACGATTTCCACAATATCCACCATAGAGAAAAAAAAGAAAACATTTTTCAGACATATCCAACTTATATTTTCTTAACCTCATACCTATTTCTAAGAGTTTGGGAAGGATATTTTTGTAATATTGATTCATTTTGCAAAGAGACATATGGACTTCAGTAGTACATGTATATATGTATACATGTGTTAATGTATTCAGTGTGTGGGTATGTAATATGTGCTCAAAAGCAGACAATGATATGACTTTGGCTTTTGTGACAGTAGTTCAAGTTTTTTCAAACACCTCATGTAAACACCATTTATTCATTAAACCTTTTGTATTTCAGCTTGCCACAATACAATACAAGTTTCTCTTGGACAAGCACTCTTAATTCCTCTACATACTGCTGAAGATGTAAATGTTCTCTTCCGAAGTTCACAAGAGTCACAAAACTACAATGTCGCATGTGAGACATCATGCAACACTATGGGCTGGAGAAAAAGAATTCATGACATTGAGCTTAAAATAGTTCGAGAAGAACATGTTGGAACTTATACAATAGAACAAAAACGTGCAAAGTTCATTATCTGTACCTATATCATCTCATTATCTGAAAATTTAAAGAAAAACAATGTAGTTATAAATAACACAAATTCTGTATTCACTGCATTGATTTTATGTTTGTGTTTATTTTTGTGTCAGAACCTTATGATGTATATAATGTAAATACCATGCTGATATTTAACAAACAACATTAAAATGAACTCATTGATAGTCACATTGACTATTTCAGTTTTGTGTCAAGTTGAGCACAGAAGAAGAAGTGAACAGAGCTTCAATTTTGAAGTTGTGTCTCAAATGGCCCTTAAGACCTCACCATCATTTAGTCCTGCTCAGCTTTCATTCTGCATCATCGTTCATCATCTCATGTTATTTGTTATGTGTTGATAAGATAAAGTTAATAGTTATCTATTAGCAAACTAATACTTATCATTATTGTGGATCCTAGAGCAAGTAACGCCAATGCCTTTCTAGAAAATGTCATCTATTACCTTACATGTAACTAACATAATACAGGAAGATGATAAACTCCTGCACCTAACATCTGGAGGCATGCAACAGGCTTGGCTAGGATGTATTAACCAACCAACGACTATGATCTAATAATACCTACTACTATGCTCATGACCCATCGTCTCAACTACCCAATACTACTAAGAAGACAAGATAAATTTCACACACCCTATGCACACACTAGTTGCTTGAACAGAACACAGCAGCAACTACAATCTGATACTGGCTCGACAAGGATCCAGAAGCACAGCGCACTATGTTCATGGTCCATTCCCTCAACTGCCAAGTACTAAGACCACCACACAAACCTGGACTGACCTTCAAAACAAGGTGACAAGGACACACACAATACCTTGCAAGCTTTTCCTTGGGGTCATCAGGAAGGCACCTCCCTTCGTTGGTGTTTTTCAATTAATTGAGCCCCCAACACCTCCAGAAGGCTCATCAGTGGAGTCTGGTGTCCCAGACCCACCTCCCTCCAAGCTCACAATGTAGCCCATCACAAAATTTACTAACAACCCTGCTACCCGATCGGAAAAGCCAAGTGACAATCCTACTCATATCCCAACATCACACACACCACTCTTCAAGTACTATCCTTACCCCACCTAACCTCAGCCCTTCTTAGCCACACCCACTGACTAGATCTCTCAGCTACCGCTGACAACTCCTTTACCACTACCACTACTCTCATCGCACAGCCTCTAAATCCAGCCAGTAGTCTTGTGGCAGACTTTGCCACGAAACCCCTAGCCCCTACCTCTACAGGTCTAATATGTGCTTGCCAGCCCCGCTCTCTTACCTCAGCCACCAAATCTGCATACTTCAACCTTTTCCTTTCATATGCGGCATCAACTTCGTCTTCAAATGGAACAGTTAGCTCTATGAAATACACTATCCGCTTACTTTCAGAATACAACACATCTGGCCTCAAGTTTGTGACTACAATACACTCTGAAACCTGCAATTTACAGCCTACATCAACCAACAGTTTCCAATCTCTTGCATCAGCCCACTTACCACCAACTTTTGAAAACTGTGCTGGCTCCTTGCTATGCTGCCCCTCACACACAAACCTAATTACTCTATTGGAACTAGCAACTGGCATGCCATTAACTTCCAACCGCTTCTTATCAAGTGCACCTGCCAATGATTTAAGTACCTGATTATGCCTCCATGTATAACGTCCCTGTGACAAACTCACCTTGCATGCCGACAGGATGTGCTTCCTGCACATAGCTTACAAGTTGGATCCTCACCTAACCACTGCCCAAGGTTTTGTGGAGTTGGAAGCACATCATAAGTAGCTCCCACAAGAAATTTTATACGACTTGCATCCAATGCCCACAACTCTTGCCAGGTGATTCTCCTCTTCTCCACACTTTCCCATTTCATCCACCGACCCTGCTTACTCTGTCCTGCAGCTTTTGCTCATCTTACTTCCTCCTCCTGCTCTCGAATAAAACCAGTCACCATTCACCTTCTCTCAGGTGATGTGGCCTTGCTGAATGCCCTCCATGTATCACCTGGCCCTAGTCCTGCCCTCCCTTTTTGCACCTGCCCTATAACCTCTCTATGCTCCAACGCCCTCTTTGCTGCCTGAGTAGCCTCTTGGGAATTCCACTTTCTTCCTGTACGTCACTGGTGCCGCTGCTTTGATCAGTGCATCTTTCGACCCTATCAACAACATTTCTCGGCCTACCTTGGCACATTTAAACTCCTCAACTAAGCTTGTTAGTGGCAGTTCTAGCACTCCTCTCCCAAACCATGCCACACTACTAAGACAATGTGGAACCCCAAGCCATTTTCTTACAGCCTTATTAACAATCCTTTCTAGCCTCTCCACTTCAGTCATCGGAATATCATACACTGTCAGTGGCCACCTTAAACGAGGCAACAATCCAAACTGCAAACACCACAACTTTAATTTACCTGGCAAAAAGGACTTATCAATATTATTAATAGCCTCACCCAACTCCTTCCTTAACTTTACAACCTGCTCTTTGTCGTTCAGTGTTGCGGGGTACCACCTACCTAGACTCTTAACTGATTACCTAGACTCTCAACCTGCCGCTGGACTTCAACCGACTGACTCGAACAATTCTGTGCAAGGTATTGTTCAATGCGGGGCCCCTGCACATTAGTGTTAGCTAGTGCTAAATGTCCAAATAAACCCATATAACAAGTTAGCATTGTTAGTCGGGGGTGTGCGAATGCGCACAAACCGCTTGAGGTTTTGTTATAAGGACCCAAGTGCCAAACCACAAACAAATAAAAAAACAATGAACAGAAACCTCCGCCAGAAAGGAATGCGGTAAAAGCGCGAAAAGAAAAACCCCCTTGAGAAAATATACACCAAGGGGAAAAAACGAGGGAGAACAAAGGAAAACACGGAGAAGACTCGACGCGAGGTAAGTACAAAATAAGAAATATAACTCACTAGAGAAAAACAAAAACACGGAGTGGAGATGACGCGAAGAGGATAACCAGAAAGGAAAAACAAATTAAAAACCCACAACTAAGGAACGCGGAATGAGATCAACGCGAAACTGGAGATCAATTGAACAGGAACGATAGAAATAACAAATCAAAGAACGCGGAATAAGATCAACGAGAATACAAGAGAGTAGGTAAGGAAACGAAAACCGTCAGGGAAGGACTGACAATCAAGCCAAAAGCGGCGAAAAATAAAACCCTTCCTAACTAAACCAAAAACTGTATAGGAAGAATATAGTGGGAAGAAAACTTGAGAATGACCCAAAGGGTGCAGGAGTGAACACTCGAAAAGACAGGGGAAAGCGAAGAGAAAAACACTGTAGAGAAAACACAGAGAGTAACGCAATGAAAACCACGATACCGGCTGACCGCTCGAAAGACCAAACAACTCAGCAAAGATGAGCCGCAGCCGGCTTCCTTAAGAAGGAGTAAATTCGGCTGCGGATCATTTTCGCTGATTGCGCGACGTAGACTGAGAACGCCCTCTGGTAGTCGTATATGTTGTGGTGGGACCTGCCCTGACAGAGGACCGCGAGCGCCCTCTAGTGGTCATGGGCGGGGCAGTGCTGGGGCTTGCCCTGACAAGCATTGTTATTGTTTTACACTTACATTTCCCTGGTCTGCAGTTTACGTTCAAACCGTTGGTATTGATCACTCCATTAGGTTTTATTGCTCAGGGTCAAAAAGCAGTCAGACACCAAGGCATCAAAAATTAACTTTTCCATCAGCTCTTCTGTCCTCTGCATCTCAGGCCAATGTAACATATTGTGCTGGCCTTTGCACCTGACAAAAGAACGGTACATGTGAGAAAAGGGTAATTCTGACTGGGTTGTCATATTTCAGTTTGTGGGTTGGTATGCACCCAAGACATCCAAATGCACTCAATGGCCACTTTATTAGGTACACCTTGCTAGTACTGGGTTTGCCCCCTTTTTCCCTTCAGAACTGCATTAATCCTTCGTGGCATAGATTCAACAAGGTACTGGAAACATTCCTCAGAGAGTCTGGTCCATATTGACATGATAGCATCACGCAGTTGCTGCAGATTTGTTATACTGTACATCCATGATGCAAATCTCCCATTCTACCACTTCCAAAAGGTGCTCTATTGGATTGATATCTGGTGACTGTGGAGGCCATTCAACTACAGTGAACTCGTTGTGTTCGAGAAACCAGTCTGAGATGATCCACATGGCACATTATCCTGCTGGAAGTAGTCATCAGAAGATGGGTACACTGTGGTCATAAAGGGATGGACATGGTCAGGAACAATACTCAGGTAGGCTGTGTTGTTGACACAATGCTCAATTGGTACAAATGGGCCCAAAGTGTGCCTGGAAAATATCTTCCACACCATTGCACCACCACCAGCCTGAACTGTTGATACAAGGCAGGATGGATCCATGCTTGCATCTTGTTAACACCAAACTCTGACCCTACCATCTGAATGTCGCAGCAGAAATCGAGACTCATCAGACCAGGTAATGTTTTTACAATCTTCTGTTGTCCAATTTTGGTGAGCCTGTACAAATTGTAGCCTCAGTTTCCTGTTCTTAGTAAAAAAGTAAAAAAAGTAAAATTCATTTATATAGCACTTCTCACAGGCACAAGCCACAAAGTGCTTTACAACGGAAAATAAAAGAAAATAACAAAAAATAAAAACACAAAAACACACTATAAAACATACATAAAATACAGTGCACAAGGTCAACGGCTGCAACCTCCACCACTAACTAAATGCCTGCGTAAAAAGGAAAGTCTTTAGCTGTTTTTTAAAAGTATCCACAGAGTCAGCTGATCTTAAATGTGGAGGAAGTGTGTTCCACAGTTTTGGAGCAACCACCTTAAACGCTCGGTCTCCACGAGTCTTTAGACATGAGCGTGGCACAGACAGTAAACTCAGGTTATTTGACCTGAGTGATCGCGATGAAGTGTAGGGGTGGAGCAGGTCAGCGACATACACAGGAGCTGTGTTGTGTAGTGCTCTGTATGTTAAAGTTAAAATCTTGAACTGGATCCTGAATTCTACAGGAAGCCAGTGTAAGGATTTTAAAATGGGTGTTATGCGAGACCGTCTGCTTGACTTGGTCAGTAACCTCGCTGCAGCGTTTTGAATTATCTGTAAACATCCATGAGCTGATACACTGAGAGATGAAAACAAGGCATTACAGTAGTCTATGCGAGATGAAATAAACACATGGATCAGCATCTCTAGATCTGCTGTTGAAACCATAGATCTCAGTTTACTCAAGTGGAAGAAACAGGATCTTGACAGCTGTTTAACATGAGAATCAAATGCTAAAGACTGATCGAAAATAACTCCCAGATTTCAGGGGCTAGAGTGGACAGCAGAGGAAAGAAGCCCAAGATATGGCTTAATCGTTTGACAAACTATGAACCTCACTTGGTTTAAAAAAGAAATAAAGCTGAATATCATCAGCAAATAAATGATAGGAAATATTAAAACTATTTAAAATCTGCCCCAAAGGTAACATGTACAAAGAAAACCACAAAGGCCCTAAAACTGAACCCTGTGGAACCCCACAGGTTAATGGGGTTGCCTCAGACGTGTAATCTCCCATCGTAACTGAGAAACTTCTCCCAGTGAGATAAGAAATAAACCAATCAAGTGCTGTTTCAGATATGCCCACCCAGTCACGTAACCTATTTATCAGTATTTCATGATCAATGGTATCAAACGCAGAACTGAGATCTAGCAGCACCAACACAGAGCAGTCATCGACATCAGCAGACATTAAAAGATCATTTGAGACCCTCAGGAGAGCAGTCTCTGTAAAATGCCTCTTCTGAAACCCAGATTGTAAAGAGTCGTAGCAATTGTGATTTTCTAAAACTGTAATCAGTTGGTTTGCCACCACCTTCTCTAAAATTTTGGATAAGAAAGGAAGCTTAGATATAGGCCTATAGTTCTTAAGCACAGCCGGGTCTATATTTGATTTCTTTAAAAGAGGCTGAACAGTGGCGTGTTTAAAATAAGATGGAAAGCAACCTGTTAACTGTGAGGAATTTACAATGGCCAATATAGCAGGGCCAACGGTAGGTAGGACCTTCAACAATAATGAAGAGGGTATCACATCCACGAAGCTACTTGATGGCTTTAGCCTCACAATTACATCCAGCAGATCTTCTAAGCTGATAGGCTGAAAGGAATCCAAAACAGTAAGAGAAGGTGGGCGGCTAGAAGAGGAAACACCTGCCACTGGCTTAATGCTGGACCTAATGTCCATGACCTTCTCCACAAAAAACACATTAAACTTATTACAGTCATTGACTGAAAGACATGGCAGTGCTACAGGAGGAGGAGCTACAATATTGTTTATGGTATTAAATAAAATCTTTGGGTTTCTTTTGGAGAGTAAAATTTGATTCGCAAAAAAGGAGGACCTAGCATCATTTACAGGAGTGGCACCCGGTGTGGTCTTCTGCTGCTGTAGCCCATCTGCCTCAAGGCTTGACGTGTTGTGCGTTCAAAGATGCTCTTCTGCATGCCTCGGTTGCAGTGATGGCTTATTTACCTTGAAAAAGTAATCCGATGACTGATTACTGCTTTCAAAAGTAACTTATACTTTACATATTACTTGATTTTAAAAGTAACCACGTTAGATTACAAGTTACTTTATGTCACGTCCAGCCCCTCCCTCCTCCCTGGTCCCCCCTAGCTTCCCACTTCCATTCGTTCCTACCCCTGTCTGCAGTGTTGCGAATAACGGCGTCATTTTGTCAGTAACGGGATAATATAATTAATTACTTTTCTTGTCGTTACAACACCGTTGACGTTACTGGTCATTAAAAGCGGTGCGTTACTATATATTGATATACTAACAGTAATCCGAGCGGACCGCTGCCCAGGCTAGTGAGGAGTAACAGATCTCGATAGGTCACAGTTTTCGGGGTGTAACGTTGCATAAGCAACGGAGCGAGGAGACGGACACAAACGCTGAGATGAGCGAGATTTAATAAAGGGAATACCAAAATCAGGGTCGAGGAGGAATGCATGGGTCAGATCGTCAAGGGAGTCCGAACATGAAACATAGAGCGACATACTGAACACCGGGAAACGAAACACGGGTAAACTCAGAACGGCGGAACAAACAGGTAATACAGGGCAGCAAATGAGAAATACTCACAACGGGAATACAACGCACGAAGCACAAGCAGAAAGCACAAAGCACAAACAAAACCACGGATAACTAGACTAGGGGAATACTGGGACTTAAATACAATGACATTTAACGAGGGACAGGTGACGGTAATAACACGGGGCGTGGTAACAAACAAGGAATCACGAAAACAAACGAGCGGGGCGGGATAAACGGGCAAGGAATGACAGAACCACGATAACAGAGACATTGGAGTGACAGCAGGGAGAGGGGGGCGTAGCCATACGTGACAGTACCCCCCCCTCAAAGCGTGCCACTCTGGGGCACGCAAGGGCAGACAGGACAGGAAAACGGACCTGGACAGGACAAAGCAGGACAAGGAGACAGAGGCAGGACAGAGACAGGGGAACCAGAGACCGGCCAGGAGCTGGGCTGGGGCATGGCGGTACACGGGGCACAGGGAGATCGGACAGGGCAAGGGGCAGGAGCAGGGCTGGACAGGACAGGACCGGGGACAGACACGGGAGTGGGGCCAGGGGACAGGGCAGAGGCAAACACAGAGGCGAAGACGTTATGGACAACCGAGACAGGGACAGGAACAAGGTGAGTGATGACTTGGGGAACAGACATGGGGACCGGGACAGAGACGACACCACCGGACACAGACACAGGAACAGGAACATGGACACGAACAGACACAACCACGGGGACAGGAACCAAAAAAAAACAAGGACGGAACACGGGAGCAAGGGGGGCACAGGCATAGAGGCAGGAACACGGGGCGGAGCAGACAACACACTGAGTCCAAGCCCACACGTGGGCAGCACAGTCTCTGTGGTGACAGGCGGGGTCCGCTGGCGGGCAGTGGGAACAGGCGGGGTCGGGCGGCGGGCACAGGCGCGGCCGGGCGGCGGTCAGCGGGAACAGGAGCCGGCAGACAGGCAGCGGGAACAGGAGCCGGCAGACAGGCAGCGGGAACAGGCAGGGTCCGCTGGCGGGCAGCGGGAACAGGCAGGGTCCGCTGGCGGGCAGCGGGAACAGGCAGGGTCCGCTGGCGGGCAGCGGGAACAAGCAGGGTCCGCTGGCGGGCAGCGGGAACAGGCAGGGTCTGCTGGCGGGCAGCGGGAACAGGCAGGGTCCGCTGGCGGGCAGCGGGAACAGGCAGGGTCCGCTGGCGGGCAGCGGGAACAGGAGCCGGCGTGGACGACCTCTCCTGGGTCGTGGAGACAGGAACCGGCGTGGACGATCATATTTAACTGACCGCTTCCAATGTGTAAGTGTTAATAATAAAACCTCTAAATCTATGCAGGTTAAATATGGTGTCCCACAAGGGACAGTCCTAGGACCACTTCTATTCACACTGTACATGTTACCCTTAGGCGAGATTATGCATAAGCATGACATCAGTTTCCATTCCTACGCAGACGACACTCAGCTATATTTATCTGCAAAACCCGATGATTTAGGCGCAAACAGTAAGATTGAGAAATGTGTAGAAGAGATAAAACATTGGATGGCGTGTAACTTTCTAGCACTAAATCCCGATAAAACAGAATTAATAATAGTTGGGTCTAGGGCTGCGAGAGACAAGATACATAATGTAGCATTGAATCTACATTCTTTTACTATAACCCCCAGCGCAGAGGTAAAGAACTTTGGCATCACAATAGACCCAGATCTCTCATTCAATACACATATTAATAATATAACTAGGGTAGCGTTCTTTCACTTGCGCAACATTGCCAAAATTAGAAACATATTAAATATTAGTGATGCAGAAAAACTAATCCATGCATTCATATCCTCTCGTTTAGATTATTGCAACAGTCTCCTAGCTGGATGTTCTGGTAAATCGATAAACAAACTCCAGCTGGTTCAGAACGCAGCAGCACGAGTTTTAACAAAAACTAAAAAGTTTGATCACATTAGTCCCGTACTATCGTCATTACACTGGCTGCCAATTAGATTCCGTATTGACTATAAAATACTTTTATTAACATATAAAACGCTGCATGGCTTAGCTCCAGACTATCTTAGTGAACTTATTGAACAATATAACCCAGCGCGTTCACTTCGCTCTCAGGACGCAGGGTTATTAACTGTTCCTAGGATCAAGAAGATCACAGCAGGTGGAAGAGCCTTTTCTTTTAAAGCTCCACAATTGTGGAATAATCTTCCTGCCTCTATTCGGGACTCAGACACAGTCTCATTGTTTAAAACTCGATTAAAGACTCATCTGTTTAGTTTGGCCTTTGATTAATCTGTTACATAGTTACTACATCTCGTATCTTTTCTCCGAGGTTCACCTGGAGAGTAACATTGCAGTCGGAGCCTACAATACTAGCATCGCTGCTCCGACATGGAATGAAAGCCTGGCGTTCATCAACAGACATTTACAGTGACAATATCAAAACCCAGAACTTTCATTTTTACCTTTACTTAGTCTGATTGTGTGATTTGTGTGTGACTTGTGTATTTGTCTGTATTTTGTGTAATTTGTGTGTTAACGGGCCGCCCAATGGAGGATGGGTTCCCTTTTGAGTCTTGGTTCTCCCGAGGTTTCTTCCTAATCCCCACCATCATAGGGAGTTTTTCCTCGCCACTGTCGCCTTTGGCTTGCTCATTAGGGTTCTGGACCCATAGTATTGTTAACCTTTTAAATCCTGTAAAGCGCTTTGTGACAACATGTGTTGTGAAAAGCGCTATACAAATAAACTTTGATTTGATTTGATTTGACGACCTCTCCTGGGTCGCAGGGACAGGAACCGGCGTGGACGACCTCTCCTGGGTCGCGGGGACAGGAACCGGCGTGGACGACCTCTCCTGGGTTGCGGGGACAGGAACCGGCGTGGACTGCCGACGGGCAGCGGGGACAGTAACCGGCGTGGACGACCCCTCCTGGGTCACGGAGACAGGAACCGACGCGGACGAGACGTCCTCGGGGGGCGTGACCGCCATACTGACGTCCTCGGGAGGCGTGACCGCCATACTGACGTCCTCGGGGGGCGTGACCGCCATACTGACGTCCTCGGGGGGCGTGTCCGCGTCCTCGGGGGGCGTGTCCGCCATACTGACGTCCTCGGGGGGCGTGTCCGCCATACTGACGTCATCCCAGGTCCGAGCCGGCCACTCCTGGGGTGAGTGGCTAGTACTCCCCCCCAAAAAATTCTTGGGGGGCCTTCGGGGAGCGGCTTCCGGGATCAGCGGAGGGAGGTCCTCTTCCATGGGGTCCGGGTTGAGCCTGGAAGAACACACAGACACACATGCCCCTCGGTGGCTCTCTTTGCGATGGCTCTGCCTCCTCTGAGGCGTCGGGAGCTCGCAGCAGCCATTGAGAGCCAACCGAGGGTTAAGCCAAAGCTCGTCTGTGCATTCACTCCGTCTGCCCGCTGCTTGCACCACAGGTTGCTCACCCCTGTGGCGTTCGTCAAGCAGGGCAGACTCACAGCACTCAATAGGAGTCTCGTCGTGAAAGCCAGTAGTGAAAGACTGCGCTTTCTTCGGTCTGCGACGAGACTTCCATGTTCCCACAGCGCCAGGGGTATTCCTGTCTCCGGCTCGTTCGCGCTGTAACACACGAGAGTTAAACTGCACGGAAGCAGCTAACAAATCGTTACAGCGACTAAACTCACCGGAGTCTCGCTCTCTCGCTGTGTCCTGGTAAGATCCGTGGTTATGTAACGTTGCATAAGCAACGGAGCGAGGAGACGGACACAAACGCTGAGATGAGCGAGATTTAATAAAGGGAATACCAAAATCAGGGTCGAGGAGGAATGCATGGGTCAGATCGTCAAGGGAGTCCGAACATGAAACATAGAGCGACATACTGAACACCGGGAAACGAAACACGGGTAAACTCAGAACGGCAGAACAAACAGGTAATACAGGGCAGCAAACGAGAAATACTCACAACGGGAATACAACGCACGAAGCACAAGCAGAAAGCACAAACAAAACCACGGATAACTAGACTAGGGGAATACTGGGACTTAAATACAATGACATTTAACGAGGGACAGGTGACGGTAATAACACAGGGCGTGGTAACAAACAAGGAATCACGAAAACAAACGAGCGGGGCGGGATAAACGGGCAAGGAATGACAGAACCACGATAACAGAGACATTGGAGTGACAGCGGGGAGAAGGGGGCGTAGCCATACGTGACACGGGGTAACACCTGTTTAACTTAACAAGTCAGTAAGCGATTGGCTTAGGCAGCGTTATGGTAGCCAATCAGAGCCAGTGTTTTTACACGCGCGCCGAAGCACGCCAGTGAAATGGCGAGTCGGGAGCAAGCCGAAAAAAAATTTGCATTTTCAAGGTGGCGATATAAACATTATTTAAGAAAATACTAATAATGTCTACCAGACTGGGTATTTGATTTATTTAATTAAGAATAGAGGTTTTATTGTTAAGTTTACTCTGTTGTGAACAAACCAGTTGTCTCAGGTTGAGAGAATTGAATTTAATTTGATAGAGGTAAATGCACTTTATATAGTGTAACTGTTTACTTTAGCTTTTTTTTTTTTTTTTTTACAAAGATTTGGGATTTTAAAGGATTTTTTCCTGCACTGGTCTGTGGATGTGCAATAAATATCAAAAGTTAAACTCCTTTCTGATCTACTCATTTCAACTGACTGTGAAAACTGCTTTTTCAAAAAAAAATCCTTATTCATCGGCATATAACTTTTTTTTCACTGTAACGCAAATAGTTACTTTCCCTGGTAACGAGTTACTTTTATTATAGAGTAATTCAGTTACTAACTCAGTTACTTTTTTGAGCAAGTAGTGAGTAACTATAACTAATTACTTTTTTAAAGTAACGTTCCCAACACTGCCTGTCTGTCACGCCCTCGTCGTTAGTACACACACACCTGAGTCTTGTTTCACCGTCTTGTTTTCTGTGTATAATACCCCCCTAGTGTTTCACTCCTGTGTTGGTCATTGTGTGACCGACACAATGATACGTTACACTTTAGTAGTTACATTCAGCAGCAAAATTAATTTTTTCAATACTCACTTTATTGGAAGTGCATTTTTAACAGTAACAATGTATCTCCTGATATACGTTTGTGTCGCTGTGCTGTATTATTTGTAAATTTATTTGTAAACATAAACAAGCGAACTATTTGTCAAGGTGACAGCTCCGGACCCCTCCTTGTGGGCATGTTATTACGTTGGTCACAGATCAAAGAACAGCTGGAACTGTCATTGGAGGCCACACCACACCCTGCTCATATCTGGTGGAGGGACCTCATGGTATCATCAGGCGAAACCTTCGCCATCTCATCACCATGCAGCCTTCCCTGGAACAGAGTGGTGATGGAGCAGCTGAGCATATCCAGGGAGGTGTTCCAGAACAACCTTCATCTGGACATCCTGTAGCAGTGCCACCGGAGCAGAATGTTTCGGAACCAGGATCCACTCCTACACTCAGAACGAGGTTTCTGGTTTGCACTGGTTGGAATGTCAACGTTCAAGCCTCAGGGTTGAGAGTTAGTACAGACAATACAGGGTTATTTTGTATTGTATCTGAAATGTATTGTTCTGGGATAAGTTTAAACCATGTGTGTCATGGTTTAGATGCAGATAGGAGCAGACCTTCCAGCCACAGGGGCAGAATAATCCCATAAGGTCCTGCCGAATCAGTGGTAGTCTACCCATTGATTCAGGAAAGGGGAGATGTGGTATAACCAGGGGTGTAGTGGGAGGGGGGGGGACGCCGTTCCCCCACTTTTTTTTTAACAGGTGTTAAAAATATTTTATTTTGTTAATATATTTTTGACGCCGTTCCCCCACTTATTTTAACAGGTGTTGCTCTTGCTGAGACTGTTACGTCTAAAGCTAGGTTTATATTTGACGCGTTAGTAATTCGCCAACCACTGGCGATCGATCGATTGCGATATAATACTTAATTTGTGTACAACAACGTACACCCCCCCCAACAACTTATACTCACCATCCCGCCACACACAATTCGACCCCTCACTTATTTTTTTAGGACTACACCACTGGGTGTAACCGAAGCGGAGGGCCTCAGTGTCAAGGAAATATGATGTGTACTACTCTGCAGGAAGAGCACATAACGTTTAATAGACACGCTATACTTGCAGTTGGACTCACGCGAGTTTATTACAAAGACAAGACAAACATGACTGTGTAACTCAATTGCCTTCAAATTGCCTTTAGCTTTTCACTCGAACCAAAATAGGGTTACGTTCCTATGTTCGTGTCTGTCCTTAGTCTGGTAATTTTCAGCAGCAGTATTATACATTTTGCACTTAAGGCTGCTATCTTGTGGACTGTTACAGTTTTTGGGGACAGTTGTTTGTTCAACAGTAATTGAATGCATTTTTTATGGCGTCTTCTGATGAGTTTTTATTTTGAATCCTGCACCTGACAAATTGTAACGTTTACCAGAAGCAGGGGTGATGCAATTGCAAAACACAAGAATGAAACACAGAATACAGATAGGAACAATACTAAACAACAAAGGGCTAAGACTATAGAACAGGACTATGTGACAACTAGCAAAATCCAACACACATTGGAACATTACTAACACACATGCTACATGAACTTAAAGGGGAGAAACATAATATAACAAGGGGAGTAGCGACTAACGGAAAATAGAGAAATGTGTGACTAAGCAGACCATGGAGGAACATAACTAAAGAAGACCAGTGTTAATTTTGTTGATGAATAATTTTCGTCATAGTTTTTGTCAACGAACCTTTTTTTCACGACGAAAACGAGATGATAACTAAATAAAAACTATACGAAGGGATAAAAACGATGACGAAATTAATGGTCATTTTCGTCAATGAATAAAAATGAGACGAAAATATTGGTCAGCGACGACATTCAATCAGATCTGATTTAGTTTTGAGAACGGTAGGGATAAGTTAAGAAGAGATCCAACTGTAACTACTTTAGCGTACACGGGGAGGCGGGACAAACTGGGTAACCGTCCAATCAGTACTACCGTCTTCACATTGCACAGAACTGGGGAAGACCATACCAGCCTGTGAACTGTGGTCACTCTGATATTCAACTCGAAGTTAACTCAACAATGTCAGCAGGGAGAAAGATAAGAGGCGATATATGGACACATTTCTCCTTTGACTTTGAGAAAAAGAAGACGGTGTGTAAACCATGTGGGACAATGATGTCGGGAAAAATATGACAAATGAAACATCTGCGGGCTATGGCATTGCTGTTTTTACCGCACAGTTTTATGTAGAATGTAATATGCATTGTTCATAACAAACTCCATATGTTTTCAGGTAGAGCGGGCCAACTGGTCATCAATGATTTGTTATTGTTATGTTCAATAACTATATGTTCAGGTCAATAAAGTTGTTTGGAAATTTGTTTTGTATATATTGCACATACAAACAATAATATTCTGTAAATGGTTAATAAATGTTTCATTTTGTGCAAGTGTATATAATGACTATTACACCATTTATATTTTAGTCAACTAAATTCTTTTGATAATTAGTTGACTAAAACTAGACTATGACTAAAAACAAATCCAATGACTAAATTATGACTAAAACTAAATGACATTTTAGTCAAAATACTAAGACTAAAACTAAATCAAAAATTGCTGTCAAAATTAACACTGAACAAGACTACAGGTAAACATGACCAGCGTAAAACACAACGAAAGAGAAACTAACAATACCATACAACTTTCACCAGGATAGACTACACGGGCGGGGAGGTAGGGCAATGAGGAGAAAACATATACTACAAGGAAATAGGAAACAAGACAGAGAACATTAACAAGCAGCACAATCAGTAATACAAAGAACAGAGCAAGAAAGCAAGGAGGGACTCATGACCGAAACAGAAAGGTGAAACAGAGGGGATGATATACACTGAAATAGGGGAGCAAAAATGAGACACATGTGCAAGTACTGAGGACAGGGGCATGACAGACAGAAGGGAAACCAAGGAAATGGGGAAAACTAGGTGGGACCAGGGAGGAAGGAAGAGCTGGACATGACACAAATAACCCAAAGTATGAAAAAACTAAAATTAATAAACTAATTAAACTAATAAAAACTTGCAAACATGCTCTAAACGAATTAAAACTAAATGAATTAGAGAAAAAGTTCAATTTAAAAAAATTACAATAAAAAAATAATTGAAAAACTAAACTATAATGAAAAATCCAAAACTATTATAACCTTGGTCCAGGGTCAGATGTCCATGAAATAATGATCATGAAACAATGAAACTGATGAATGCAGGTAAGAATCCAGACAGGCAATAGAAGAATAACTGTCTGGTACACAGGCAATCACAGAAAGCTGGCAATACTTCACAGTCTGTGAGGTCCACTGGGTGTATATATACATGGGAATGACATCTAGTACTCAGATGATCTAGCGTCTCGTTGTGGCATCATGGATGTTGTAGTCCTCTTTGGCCAGAGACGTGACATTAACCAATTGTTTTAAGCCATGTCTTAGTTCTTCTGTATTTAACTAGCCGTTTTCCTTAATAAACTGTAGAAATCTTTATGATCCTTTTTTTTAATGGTACCAGCTCTGGGCCAAAATCTTTTTTGTATACAAATCGAAACCAGCAGAATTAGACACAAAATACTCCAACAGGTATACATCACTGAAAAAGAACAGTAAAAGAATCATGGATTATAATGAAGATTAAGGTAGGCCATTAAAAACATGATTATTCATGCTAAATTGTTGATGAGGAATTAGTTAATAATGAAAACAAATAGTTCATACCTATCGGAGGACTGCTTGCAACTTGAACATATACTTCTTTTATTTTCCTATACCCATTAGCAGTCTTCACAGTGTATCTCCCTTCATCTGCCTTTGTTAGGTGCCCCACAGAGAAATGCCCATTTTTGTATTTATACCTTGCATATGTATCTTTTTTGCAAGATGCCCAGTCCACAAAGATAGAGCAAAGCCACTGTGGTGAGTCACCGTTGATAAACTCAATCTGAACTTCCTCCGGTGGAATAAGAATCTTCAGGGATTCTCCATCATACAGGTGAAGTTTTAAAATATTCTCTAGAAAAGGCAAAGCAGACGATAGAAGCAAAAACACTTTTAAAATCTGTGATATGCAGAAGCAAAATATTGTGATATTCTTAGATGGCAAATCAGACAAGAAATGCAACATTAGAATATCAATGGCAGCCATTTGTGCTTTCAATGTCACATAAGCCACTTCAGCAATGGCATGAGAATCAACTGAATCAATTGAATCAACTAAATCAATTTAATTAACTAAATTAATTTAATTTAATCAACTGGGACTGGGATCCACTGTGATAAACTCTTATCTGTGCTAAACCATTATCTGTTACCTTTATGCCACATTCTGCTGTGGCTGATCTGCAGTGGAAAACTGTACCTTGGTGTACAGTGGAGACCTAACTGCTACATTCTGTGTTAAATTCATGTTACAACATGTTATCATTCTTAAATCCATGTGAAATACAGGAACACAACACCAGTTGTAATTCACATGACAAGCAGATCAACTGTATCCTGTAGATTTTCTGATAATCCTGATAAGTTACGGGGGCAGTCATGGCCTGGCGGTTAGGGAACTGGTCTTGTGACCGGAGGGTCGTGGGTTCGATTCCCAGACAGGCCATGACTGAGGTGCCCTTGAGCAAGGCACCTAACTCCAACTGCTCCCCGGGCGCCGGGCTAGGGCTGCCCACCGCTCTGGGCACGTGTGATCCACAGCCCCCTAGTAATCACTAGTGTGTGTGTATGTTCTGACTGCACAGATGGGTTAAAAGCGGAGGACAAATTTCGATTGGGGTGTAAAAATCACAATTGACAAAATATGGCACATTTCATTTCAAGTTACCTTCATATACATCCAGACTGATTATACTAAGAATTCCATGGTAATGGTCCTGGCACTGGTAGTGACCACTGTCTGAGGTCTTTGTTTCTGTTATGCTCATAGAAAAGACCCCTTTAGGCACAGATTCAACATCCAATATTGTCCTGAAACTGTACTCTGAGTCACGATCCATTTTGCCATTGTGAAAATCCAGCACTTTTGTATCTCCTTTCTTCCATTGCACGTCAATGTTGTTACTGTCAAGTTGTCGGTCAACATGACTGTAGCAAGGCAGAATTGCCGTGGATCCCACAGACACATGTACTTCAGTACTGTAAGAAACTGACAGGGTAAAGAAAACACTTTAGTAGAAAAATTTTTTTTATGCTATCATTGTGTGTGTGTCATTACGTGCATACTAACCTGTAATATTCAGGAGCCATTTCCTGATAAGGGTTTTTGCTTGGTAGCATTCATAATGACCATAATCACTATAAAATGTGGGATTAATGGTGAGAGAAAAATCACCTTTTTCTAGACTTTTATTAGGGAGAAGTACTCTATTTTTAAAAGCAGGGTCAGAAAAGAACTTTCCATTAGAAAAGCCAGCAACCACCTGATTGGTTGTACTCCACTGAATGTTCAATTCATTCAATGCCATACCATGTCCTGCACATTGCAAAGTAACTGGTTTCCCCAGAACTGCTGTTATTATTGTAGATGTAGATTCTGTGTGGAAAAAGTAGAGTAGTTACTTCATTGTCAGTCCAGCAATGTAGTGAAGTCTCCAATACTGGAACTAAACTTGATCACTATAATACACTATAATATGAGATTGTACTGGCCATCCGAAATTTTATTATAGCAAAAAAAAACTGATTAGGTAACAAAAATGTATAATCACAACTATACTTTAAAATTAGCAAACATAAATAAATGTTTCCAATAATAATGTACCAATGTACTTTAAGTGTGTGGTGTTTTTCCTGCTCTGACACATATGATTTAGCTCACAAATGGGTTTTCAGTTGGTTAATGAGAAGAATCAGATTTGATAAGATGGAAAACCTGTGCACTGTAAGGGCTGACTGCTTTAAGAGCCAGACGACGTGTAAGTTAATAAAGGCATACATATCAGAAAGGATTGGTATGTAACTAGGGTAAAACATTATCAACAAATACACTTTTGGGCTTACGTGTTGTAAAATAAAATAAGGCTTACAATTTCAACTCTGAGGGATTCTTAATAGTCCCTGTTATATAAGGAGACCTTATTTAATGACTCAGTGAGGAAGACAGTAATGTATGTGTAGGACTGATCTTGACTTACCACTGAGATGCAGTATAATCAGGATAAGGCTGACACCTGTAGTCATGTTGCTGTAGCGTCTTTAGCGTGCGTGCGAACAAGGGGAGTCGGATTCTGCACAACACCGGGAACATTCTGTACGGTGAATATCTAAATTCTGGATGTAATTGTGTTGTGTGGTTATACAGTAACAATTTGTTTTCTGTAAGATGATGGTATCTTGAGTGCTTGTGTACAGAAGGTTAGGCTACGGTGTATCAAAGCCTTGACACTCTGTGGGTCACTTCGGTAACAGTCATGAAAATTAAAAAATGGACATCTCTACACTCATCATAACTTGACATAAAAAGGAGTTATGGCGCATGACGAGAAGAACAGAAACCTGTCGCTGAATGTCAGTATGAACGATTTAGTGATACAGTAGTAACAACAACATCAACACTGGGCTGGGTTTCCTATAAAAAGCTTAGTAAACAATCGAATTTACTCAGCTTTATAGTCATTGCACTGAAGGAGGTAAGATCAAATCTATTTCAGAAGTATACACGAAATATTTTACAATTAGTATTAGTACATTTACATTACTCTCAGCTTAGCCAGCGCATAAAACTTAGTTTGATAAACGAAAGCATTCAACTTACCCGAAACATATTCCATTAATGGAACTTTCGCTTTCGCTTTCCAAAACTACGGTGGACACGTATGTACGTCAAATCAAATTCAAAAATCGCGAGCGCGGAAAATCATTTCGCGCGAGGAAAAGTGCTTATTCTTAACAAACCTACTCTTGTGCGAACAAACCTACTCTTGCGCGAGCAAAACTACTGTCGCGCGCATAGGAGAGAGTTGCTTGCGCAATGAAAATTTGTCACACCCTTTCTGGGATTACGCTCCTGCTTGCCAGAGCCCTATAGAGAGAGAGTCGCGTCAACTCCGTTCACTCCAATGGACCAGTTTTTTACAGCAATAAGCCTTTTTCACGCAAGGAGGAGGGGTCAAGTTCCGGGCGAGGTGATGTGTAAACCTATTTCCGGTTAGCAGCACCGCTACGAGAATGGATGCGTTTTATTACTCTGCATCTTTGGCTGACCTTCCGCGCTTTAGGCAGGACGATGTTGCCAGAACCGTCGAGGAGCTATCGAGGACCAAACGAGCGAAACTCGATAAAGGATACAAGCTTTTTTTCGAGCAGTTTATTTTTGATTATGAAGGTAAATGGATCCAGTTCTGTAGTTTAGTTTAGCCAAGTTAACTAGCTAGCATGCCTAGCTAGCGTCTTAGCTCCGTGCTCACTCAACATTCTATCATTTATGCCTTCATCAAACTGTTTATCTTATTTTTAAATAAAGCATGTGTTTTATTGTACTATTATAAGTGCCTGCATTATTGTGTCTTATGATTTTGTGTGTTCAGTGTCCAATGTTGTAGATAAGGAGATCCGTGTAAGGGCTCGGTGCTACCGGTCCTTAAAAAAAGGCACCACACAAGCTAGAGGTCAAAGCTCACAGTTTTTTATTTGTTTCAAGCATTTTCAAGCACTTTAATCTAAATTCCAGCACTTTTCAAACCTGAAACAAAGCAACATTAAAATTGGTCAGGTAATTGTTTCTTCCCCTGTTGTTGAGGGGTGTTTCTTTATACTACCACATATCGTTTCGGACAAGCGGTTCGAGCAGGGTCGCGCGAGGTGTGCGGACGCGCGCGCGCGCTACGGTCACTCGCGAAAGTATAAACCTAGCTCAACACAACGAATCTGACCAAACACCTGAAGGCACGCATATTTGTACAAAACATTCCAAGAGGTTGGTGATTATTCCCATTTCTAGTATTATAGCATACAAAATTGTGTCCGATTATGGTATCCTAGCATAGTGTGTGTGTGTGTGCTCTAGACCCAAAGCCCAGACAGACTTGTACTTAGGATGTGCACGGAAAGCCTCTAGGCGGGATTTCACTCTGCTGTACACAGACTGCCTCGCTGGCCGAGTCCAGCTGAAACGACACGGTATAGCACCTTTCTTCAGCCACGTTTTGCCCTTTGCCGTAACGTAGATGTCTTGCGACTCAAAATGTGCGCTACACACATGCGTGCTGTTCCTAATAACCTGGAAATTCGGCCCCTCACTCCTTCTAATGGCCATCAACCACTTCTTTCTGAGTTCCTCGTCAGCTGGGAACGAGTGGAAACTCAAATAAGGCTGTTTTTGTTTGGAATTAGAGCACAGCGGTACGCTGCAAAAACACTTGCTAGTCACTTGCGCCATGGCAGAAGTACGAACGCTCCAAACGGAAATGATTTTACACAGAACTGTCTAGACCGGAAACGTCGACCCCGGAAGCGAGAGAAAGGCCTATGGCGGATCGTGGAGCCTGTCAATAGTTCCCGGAAGTTAGCAGCAAATACGAGCAGCGCAGTCAAACTGGAGCAGTGGACCATCTGTGATACACTTTTACAGGTTATTACGCTTAAAAATCAGATTGTGTATTATAAGGACATCAGAATCAAATTAACATGTGCATTAAAATGTGCACTAAAGCATTTTAGTGAATTATCCACCTCTTAATAAGCAGATTTAGGGAACTAAATCTATGCTAAGACGACGTGAATACGGTTAGCGAGAGTTCACATTAACGACTGACAGCCTATTAATAGTAAATTCCTCTCTTAATGCCATTTCACCTAAACGCGATGTTTTTGCGGGGTAGCTAAGTATTGGTTAAATATAACATTTGAGTGTGATTGTAGAGTGTGTTGGGTCGAGGAGGTGAAATGAGGATATCCATTTTGGAGTACCAGCTAACGTTTTATTTCCTTTTATTTTATTTATTTATCCTTTTATTTATTTTATTTTCCTTTTTATTTCGTTTTATTTATTTTTATTTTATTTTATTAACGTATTTCCTCAGTTTTTGAAACTGCTGGATATAAAAGACGTATACTATTTAGTGTGATTAAGTTTTAAATATTCTATCACTTAAAGAAATAATATAATTATTAGGAGTTCATACTTATTATACCTGTGTCAACACTATAGCTGTGATCAGCAGCTATGGGCCCTGTCATTACAGGTCCAGTGGTGCATCGTAGTGCAGGGGGCTTCCTCTTTCTGAGTGCGGGGCGATGCACAAAAATGGTGGGAACAGCATCTGCTCTCAGCCTAGTCTTGCCCTGTTTGGTTCTGATGAACTGCTCTGCCTCAAAATGTGCCTGCAGAGTGATGAGTTTACTCCTCACACATGACAACTCAGTTTTGTCTACCTATATACATATCCCATAGTGGGTGAATACACACTATTAAAGAACACTTACTGGATACGTATACACTCATTACACGTATAAAAAAAACAACCAAGGATGTGCAACAAATTCAAATTCATATCACATCAATACTCATAATAATAATTTTCTCCTGTCTTTTTCTCCTCTCTCTCGTTAACACTAGAAGCGCCAAAGCTCCGGTCATTTGACCGCTGTGACGTCTACTAGAAGCGCCGCCTCTGGTCGACCTAATTATACCTAGAAGCGCCGAGCACCGGTCACTTGACCGCAGTAGCACAAAAAATAATAATATCTTTGCACTGGATCCAATTTCAGAACCCTCCTTTCATGACTTTTCCCAGAATTGTCCTTTTAATAAACTAGTATTTTTACATTGTTAAAAGAAACCCTGCACATGCTAGTTTCAATCGATTTCGCTCGTATCTCTGTAATATTGTCGTCGTCGCCTACACTTCAAGACTGTGATTCTCTTTTCTGCCAGCGGGTGTCGCAAAGATTCGTATGTCATTTAATATTTAGTATAACTAAATAAAGATCAATAGTTTTCAAAACTAAATTATTCAAAGTTCAAACTGATTATTGTGTAAAGACAAAACGGAATTCGTCCGTTGAACGAAAGTGAAAGTGTTTCACTTTCCAAAGTCTTAAAATATATACTTTATTTATTAATATTATTTAATATATACTATATATAAGTTTACATCAATGGTTTTCAAACCGTGAGAGCGTCTTGCTTTGCCTAATAAATGCTTTAGTAGTTTGCAGGAATTCTGCGAATGGTAATTAGCCTACTTATCAAGTCAATATCTCAAAGAAATGATCTCTCGGGTATAATCCCTCTTCGCCAGGGCTAGCTGTTAGATACATACATTATGTATGGCTGCTTTTGACACACTGGCATTACAAAAGAATTAAGCAGAATGCAAGTTACGTATGTAAATGCATACCTTTGCGAGCGAAACTGAGATGATGGCATGGGCGGTGCTGTTATGAACACTTTATTCACAATAGCATTCATGAGGCAACGTGAGCTATAAATTCGTCGGGACGCGGCTACACAGTTTGAGTGAAAACTCTGCTTGGGCGATCGAACAGCAACACAGTTTGCTTGAAAGCTCGGTTTTGGCGTTTGAACAGCAACATAGTTTGCGTGACTCCTCGGTTTGGGCGTTTGAACAGCAACACAGTTTGCTTGAAAGCTCGGTTTGGGCGATCGAACAGCAACACAGTTTGCTTGAAAGCTCGGTTTTGGCGTTTGAACAGCAACATAGTTTGCGTGACTCCTCGGTTTGGGCGTTTGAACAGCAACACAGTTTGCTTGAAAGCTCGGTTTGGGTGATTGAACAGCAACACAGTTTGCTTGAAAGCTCGGTTTGGGTGATCGAACAGCAACACAGTTTGCGTGACTCCTCGGTTTGGGCGTTTGAAAGGTTGCATAGTGCATTATAAAAATGGCACAGAGAATCATGTACACCCCAAAGCAAGTGCTGGACATGCTGTGCAATATTGATGAGATGGAATCGGAGGGCGAACAATGTGAGGTGTCGGATGGAGAGGGCGAAAGTGAAATGGATCTGAATCTTGAATCTGATTCAGAATCGGACTCTGAAACTGAGTGTGGTGGTGACTCATTTCTGGCCAAAGACGGTACGGTGTGGTTTGAAACTGCTGGCAAACCTCGGGGTAGAGCACAAGAGTGCAATATTGTGAGAGAAACCCCAGGGCCTACGTGTTATGCCAAGGACAAAATTAAAAGTCCACTGACCAGCTTACTGTGTTTGATTGACACAGAAATGTGGGGCGCAATTCTGAAATACACAGAGGCAGAGGCTGAACGAAATAATGCTCAGTTCAAACTAACAGCTGACGAACTGAAAGCATTTGTGGGTCTCGTTTATTTGAGAGGTATAACAGCCGGTAAAAGCATGAAACTTGATGAATACTGGTCTGCTGACTTAGGAAATCCCATTTTCAAAGAGACAATGTCTAGACAGACATTCAGAGATATCATGCGCTATCTGCGCTTTGATGACAAGAGCACAAGGGCTGCCCGCCTTGCGACTGATAAATTTGCTATGATCTCGGAGATATTTGATAAATTTGTGAAAAACAGCATTGCTTCTTACACGCCCGGTGAGAACATAACTGTTGATGAGCAACTGTTCCCAACTAAAGCTCGCTGTCGTTTCACTCAGTACATGGCCAATAAACCCGATAAATTTGGGATTAAGTTCTGGGTGGCCGCTGATGTTGAAACAAAATATATGTTGAACGCCATTCCCTATCTAGGGAAAGATGAAAGCAGGCCGGCTGGTCAACGGTTGTCTGAAAATATTGTGTTGCGTTTGATGGAGCCTTTCATGGGTAAAGGAAGAAATGTAACGACTGACAATTTCTTCACTTCATTGGCACTTGCAAACACCCTTTTGGCGAACAAAACCACTATTGTTGGTACGATGAATAAAATGAGACGTGAGATGCCCCCATGTACACAGGCACAGTCTGAAAGATTTTCCACCAAGGTGTTGCGGGCTGGAAAAATAACTCTAACGATTTACCAGGCAAAACCTAAAAAAAATGTATGCATCCTGAGCTCAATGCATCAGACAGTTTCAATTGATAATGGCGCAAAGAAACTGCCTGAAACTGTTTCATATTACAACACGACTAAATGTGGCGTTGATGTTATGGATCAAATGGCACGACTGTATTCGGTGAAGGGAGGCACCCGTCGTTGGCCTGTCGCGGTTTTCTACAACCTCCTAGACCTGGCTGCAATAAATGCACATATATTGTTCAAACAGTGCATGAACGTTAACCTGAGCAGACGAAGGTTTATTCTCGAGTTGGTAAAGGAGCTGTGTGCACAGCAGAAAATGGCGAAAGCGGCTAGGGCAGTGGCACAAAAGCGAATTTTACCTGAAGCTCCTTGCCCGCCCTCAAAAAGAAAACAATGCCAAGTCGGCAGATGTTCAGGGAACAAAACGTATGACATCTGCCAGACATGTAAGCGACTGGTCTGTGGCAAATGTGCAAAGACTGCACCTAAGCTGTGTTTTGAATGTTGAGTTGTGTGAAGCTGACACACAAATCAAAACAAAGGGAACTTAATTTGAGGTGGTGAACGAAACTTATGCAATATACGCTAAAGAGAGACGGGATGCACCCGTTGTTGGCCTGTAGCTGTGTTCTACAACCTCCAAAACCTGGCTGTAATTAATAAATATTGTTCAAACAGTGCATGAACATTAACCACAGCGGTGGAGGTTTATTCTCAAGTTCACAATTCACTACATAAATGGAACTTAATTTGAGGTGGTGAACGAAACTTATGCAATATACGCTAAAGAGAGACGGGATGCACCCGTTGTTGGCCTGTAGCTGTGTTCTACAACCTCCAAAACCTGGCTGTAATTAATAAATATTGTTCAAACAGTGCATGAACATTAACCACAGCGGTGGAGGTTTATTCTCAAGTTCACAATTCACTACATAAATGGAACTTAATTTGAGGTGGTGAACGAAACTTATGCAATATACGCTAAAGAGAGACGGGATGCACCCGTTGTTGGCCTGTAGCTGTGTTCTACAACCTCCAAAACCTGGCTGTAATTAATAAATATTGTTCAAACAGTGCATGAACATTAACCACAGCGGTGGAGGTTTATTCTCAAGTTCACAATTCACTACATAAATGGAACTTAATTTGAGGTGGTGAACGAAACTTATGCAATATACGCTAAAGAGAGACGGGATGCACCCGTTGTTGGCCTGTAGCTGTGTTCTACAACCTCCAAAACCTGGCTGTAATTAATAAATATTGTTCAAACAGTGCATGAACATTAACCACAGCGGCGGAGGTTTATTCTCAAGTTCACAATTCACTACATAAATGGAACTTAATTTGAGGTGGGGAACGAAACTTATGCAATATACGATACATGTAAATCACCGAATGGTGATAACGCTCGGTGATAACACGGTCGTTAGGACGTGGGATCACACATCGGCTATTCACCGATCAAACACCTCATTTGAAACGGCAACACAATACGGCAAGATAAAAAAGTGAACATTAGAGAGGACAGAGGCAACTATATTCGTGAAGCCATCCGTATCATTTTAATAATTTTGCGTTTTGTTACGCAAAGGTACATAGCCTACCTTTTATAATGATATTTTTGTAATTATTTTGCCTATTTATGCTTTTTGTTCTTTGTCTAACACAAAACATTATAGACATTTATTTGTAGATTTGTTATGTTCACCATAGCCTACAATTCACTAACATACACAACTTTTAGACATTAAAACTTGAAATGGCGTAACATTGAGTATACAAACAAACTTGCTTTAGCTCGGTCTACGGGCTTCACTTTGCTACTCTGAGTATCGAACAAGCTTTTTGTGGATGTGGGGGTGGAAGGCTGCAGCGCAGTCTGTAGCATTAGCAAGACAAAAGACGTGAACGCTTCACAGTGGGGGTGCGGGCCAGTGGGTTAGTGGTGTGGCGAACGTACATGATAATATAGTGACATATATGCCAACAGAATAACACACAGACAAATAAGCAAACTATTACACTAACCAAGCAAACTATTACACTAACCAAGAAACAAAACTGAAACTATATTTTGCATTTACGTTTTCGCACAAACCAGGAAATGCAATATGAAACTAAACAAAACTGACAATGGGAAAGCTACTGAGAACAAGGTCACAAGGCACTGATTCTAAAAGGTTTAGTCACATTAATTTGTTAACATATTGACGTTACGTGCAAATGTCACCATTACGAATATTTTGTTTGGGCGGCTCATTCTTCCTTTTGTGCAAAACGCCATCTAGCGTTAATTATGTGTCAGTACCAGCTCCCCTGTGTAAAGACTCAGCGGTCTTTTGACCGCCCGAGGCGCGCTTTAAGTAGGTGAAAACAACACGGCGCTAGTAGGAGGTGGTGAAATCGGTCAGATGACCGGCCCTCCGCGCTTCTAGGTATAAGTATGTAAATGAGGCGCGGCGCTTCTAGTGTTAAGCCAAAGAACCATAGGGGATTCAATGGAGCCTGCAACTAGATACAGTTGTGATCAAATTTATTCAACCCCCACTGAAATAAAGTGTTTTGGCCAGTTTGACATTGATTTTGATCATTTCAGTCATCTTATTTACAATTATATCAAAGAGGCACTTATAAATTAGACAAACATAACATAATATTTATGATGGAATAACCACAAATGTCTTTACTGTGCTCACATCATTATCAGTTTTATTCAACCCCCTAGTGACATTATTTTTTAGTACTTAGTACAACATCCTTTTCCAGTTATGACAGCTTTCAAGCGTGAAGCATAGCTTGACACAAGTGTCTTGCAGCGACCTATGGGTATCTTAGCCCATTCTTCATGGGCAAAAGCCTCCAGTTCAGTCACATTCTTAGGCTTGCGCACTGCAACTGCCTTCTTTAGGTCCCACCAGAGGTTCTTAATTGGATTTAAGTCTGGTGATTGCGATGGCCACTCTAGAATGTTCCAGCCTTTCATGTTCAACCATGCTCTAGTGGACTTGGATGTGTGCTTCGGATCATTGTCCTGTTGGAAGGTCCAACGTCTCCCAAGCCGCAGGTTTGTGACTGACTCCATCACATTTTCCTCCAAGATCTCCTGGTACTGAAGGGAATTCATGGTACCCTGCACACGTTGAAGCTTTCCTGTACCATTAGAAGCAAAACAGCCCCAAAGCATAATTGACCCCCTGCCATGCTTCACAGTAGGCAAGGTGTTCTTTTGTTCATAAGCCTGGTTCTTCCTTCTCCAAACATAGCGCTGGTCCATTGTCCCAAACAGTTCTAATTTAGTTTCATCTGACCACAGTACACTGTCCCAAAACCTTTGTGGCTTGTCCACATGACTTTTGGCATACTGCAGTCGACTTTTCTTGTTCTTTGGAGTCAGCAAGGGGGTGCGTCTGGGCGTTCTGGCATGGAGGTCTTCGTTATGCAGTGCGCGCCTTATTGTCTGAGCTGAAACTTCAGTGCCCACATCTGACAGGTCTTTTTTCAGTTCCTTAGCAGTCACGCGGGGATTTTTCTCCACATTACGCTTCAGGTAGCGCACAGCAGTCGCGGTCAGGATCTTCTTTCTGCCACGACCAGGTAACGTTTCCACTGTGCCCTTTAACTTGAACTTGCGAATGATACTTCCGATAGTGTCTCTTGGAATATTTAACAACTTCGCAATCTTTTTATATCCATTGCCATTCTTGTGAAGAGCAATAACCTCTTCTCTTGTCTTCTGGGACCATTCTCTTGCCTTCACCATGCTTGGAAACACACCAGTAGATGTCTAGAAGGAGCTGAGTATCACAGTCCTTTTAAATCTGCCTAATTGGTGCTTATCATGCTTGATTGCTGCTCGTTGACATCCACAGATGTTTTCAATACCTGATGGAAAACACTGGAATGAACCTCTGTTCTTAGGAGTGGTAGTCGTAAAGGGGTTGAATAATTGTGTCAATGAAGAAATCACAAAAAGGCCATTTAATACTTTATGACAAAAAAAATTGATGCTATCTTAGTTGCATTTAGTTCTTTAACAAGTCCTTGTAAGATTTCATTATGAACACAATTACAAATGTGCACTGAATTCCATAAAACCCTTCGCAGCATTGGGGGTTGAATAAATTTGATCACAACTGTAGCACCCTCACCCTGCACCCGAGTCTGACTTGACATGATATTCATATTTGAGATTATTAGAGATTTATTTAATGAATTAATTGCTGTAAATAAGTGTATTAAAAAGACAAGATTATATATATATATATATATATATATATATATATATATATATATATATATATATATATATATATATATAAAATTTATCAATGTGTTTTAATATGTCATACTGTCTGGATGTAAATGTAATGTGTTTTAATGTACCCTTTTAAAGCATATTTCTGCACAATGAAGTCAAAGAATTTTTTCCTTCTGTCAGAAAATGTACATTAGTCATTTAGATTACTTAGGTCCCCAATACCATGGGATTACAGAAATCACCATGATTTAAAGATATGTTAATGTTAGAAAATTAATCAAATCTGAATTTCTCACCCCTTCCTGTCCCTCTAAATATATAAATGAACGTAATATATAACAATTATAAAACAATCAAGGCATTAAACAGCAATGTGCTCTAAAATTAGCCTAAAGTTGGTCGCCATATGTTCACAATAATCCTCAAATCGCAGTTCTGTCTCTGTGTTTATGCGCTCAAATTGAACTTCCTGGAACTATCTGAAGCCTCCGTGAATCACGTGACCATCAAGCGTTTTGAACTTCCGTTGTCGCGACTCTCTCTCTATACGGCTGCTTGCGGAGCAGATCGTTTGATTTTTGACAGTCGTGGGAGGGACCCAAACAGGATTGGCTGTGGCTGTTTTTATGATGTGAATTGTGATTGGCTGTCAGTAGGGTCTGTTTCATGTTTATTTTTTCACTTATCAACGCATTTAGGCAGCTGGAAGCTCCAAATACTATGAACTATGGTAAAACAAATAACCAGCTAGGTAGTTAATCTCCCTGATGGTTTCTGGTCTGTAGATAAGGATGAGCTGCGTCAGAATGGTGCATCTGATGGACTGGAGGAACAAGAAGACCATGGCCAAATTACCCTCACCTCACCTCACGTGGGCCACCAATGAGACCTAACATGCTTAACTCATGTCATGGAAATATGATGTCATCATGTAGCAAAATAGTATATGAACTATGGTCTGTGAGAGGGGGGCAGCTTTCTCTTGCAGACGCTCTTGAAAGTGTGTAACCAGTCCACTAAAGGTGGACTGCGGAGCCGTAGGCCGAGTGGGGGGTGGGTGCGGGAGACGGTCGCCTCC
Organism: Brachyhypopomus gauderio; assembly: GCF_052324685.1. Classification (NCBI taxonomy): domain Eukaryota; kingdom Metazoa; phylum Chordata; class Actinopteri; order Gymnotiformes; family Hypopomidae; genus Brachyhypopomus; species Brachyhypopomus gauderio. Next base: position 10,403,789 of record NC_135222.1, on the reverse strand, counting down.
TCCTGCCAAGGGTGTGTTTTAGTATTTTCACGACTAAATTAACACTCTCAACACCCTAGGTTTCCGCACCACCAAACTCTTATTTAAGCATAACATATCAGCATTTCTGATGCAGACACGCATGCATAAGATTTCAGCAACCTATGTGTAATGTAACTACAGCGTTATCATTGAAGAACTACAAAATAATGTAAAAACAATGCAGGTTTGGTTTTTTTTTTATATTTCCTGAACGAGACTTCGGTAAAGGTCCAACACAGTCTATCAACAACCGTTCAAATGGATCTCCTACCACAGGTATGGGACAGAGAGGAGCAGAAGGAATGGCCTGATTTGGCTTCCCAACAAGTTGACAGGTATGGCAAGACCGACAATGACTAACAACATCAGATTTCATTGCTGGCCAAAAGAAATGCTGCAATAGACGCTGAACTGTTTTTCAAATGCCTAAATGACCCGACAAGGGGTGGTCATGGGCTAAGGACAAAACATGCGTTCTAAATGGTTGGGGAACTACTATTTGGTGCACATCATCCCACACACCACTGGCATTTGCTGGAGACCATTTTCTCATCAGGACTCCATCTGTATAAAAATATGTCACACGAGTGTCTAGTGAGAGAGGGTTTTCCGTAACTGCATTAAAGAAAGGGACCAGGCTTGGATCAGCCCTTTGTGCTCTGATTAATGCTGTTCTAGTAACAGGAGGAGGAACACTGGACTCCTCTACTTGTGATACCAACTCACATTTGCTAATATCCCTATTCACTTCAGGAACAGGACTAGGGGGCACAACAGGGTTAGGATTCATAAATGTCTCTGCCAAATCTATGTCACCGAATTTACGTGCCTGTGCACGAGTCAAAACACATGTAGGAAACACTGCATCAAAGTCTTTATCGAGTGAAACATCCACAGGTTCATCTACCACTTCTGGTAGAGTGAACAGTGTACCACCAGCAAGATCATTGCCCAGAATAAACGACACACCTGTGACAGGCAGTTTAGAACTGACTGCAACTTTAACATAGCCAGTAAGTGCCTCAGTACATAGATATACACGATGCAGAGGAACCCTAAGTACTCCAAGTTCTATTCCTTGGACAAGCACATCACTACCACAATAAGACTCTACAGAGAATGGCAACACACTCTCCAAAATAAATGACTGAGCAGCCCCAGTGTCCCGTAGGATGGATATGGGCTGTTTATGTGTACAATCCTCAGTTAGTGAGGTAGTCCCAGAAAACACAAATGGTTTAAACACAGGGTCTACTGTGGCTGAAACAGTGGCTCGACATCCTAGTGTCTCCTCTGTAGTGCTGGAACTAAAAGCATTGACTTTCTTCACAGTAGGGTTTTGACGATCATTTTTACGCTTCAAATTAGGACATGCAGCAATGAGATGGCCTTGCATATGACAATAAAAACATTCCCGTTTGTCTGTGGCTGAAGTGTTTTCCCGAGACTCTGAAGAAGCAACAGGTCTGGACATAACAGGTCGACTAGGGTTTACACTTCGGGGAGTCAAATGAAATACAGTTTTGTGTGTCAGCACAAATTCGTCTGCCAATGTAGCAGCAGAAGACAAATTAACTACCTTCTGTTCATTAAGGTAGACCACCATTTTCTCAGGAAGGCAATTCTTAAACTCTTCTAGCAACACAAGCTCTCTGAGTTGATCAAGAGTTGTTACACTGCCGGCTGCACACCACTTATCAAATAGGAGAGATTTCTCTCTAGCAAACTCAACAAAGGTCTGGCTCTGGGTTTTAGCCAGACGCCTGAAGTTCTGTCGATAGGCTTCAGGTACTAACTCGTATGCTTTCAATATAGTGGATTTTACAATGTCATAATCTAAGCTCTGTTCAAGAGACAGAGAGGAACACACTTCCTGCGCTTTTCCTACAAGTTTACACTGTAGCAGCAGCGACCAAAGACTCTGTGGCCAACTAAGTGGTGGCTATGCGCTCAAAAATGGGGAAATAGGCATCTACCTCATTTTCCCTGAACACAGGAACTAGGCCAATATGTCTACTGATATCAAAAGCAGTACTCACGGTTGGGCTTGCTGGACTTGTAGATGTACGTGAGGAACGAGGCATAGGGACTGGTGAGCTCACGTGAGAAAGGGGAACTGGTGCTGGTGAGGATACCTTCCGAGGATGAGGTATAGGTTTCTCCAAGCCCATACTCAACCTCTTCAGGGTAATCTCTTTGTCAGCCTCCACTTGCAACCCCCTGACTCTGAGTAGCTCTGCCTTGCGTTCCTGTATCTTAATTTCCAGCTCTAGCTCCTTCAGTTTCACTGCTAGCACAGGATCCACCTCATGAGAACGGTAAACACCAGGTTCCATGCTGGGCCTAGCCATGAAGTCGGTTACAGCCTCCGCTGCTTCCAGCCCCTGGGCCAAGCTCGGTGCAACACCAGGCGATTTGTCTCGGTCTGGCAAGATCCCGTCCTTAACCAACTGTGCCTCCAAAATCCTCTTAATCTCTCTCTTGGGAGCCAAACGAGGCACATCCACACTAAAGAAATCAGCCACCAACAATAAGTCAACCTTGCGACAAACATCAAACTGTTCAAGAGTCGGATAAACAGTGAACTGGGTAAGGTCAAAGTCCGGCATTTTACATACACACACACCCCCACCCACAAAGAACAAAACCCACCAGCCAAAACCAAAAGAAGCAGCAAACAAAGAGCCAAAAGAAAGGAGGACGAGCCCCCAATTCTGTTACGGCCTGTCTAGGCGTGAGGACCGTAACAGTGGTGTATGTGAACAGCAGTGCGAATGTTAGTGATGATGGGACAACAGGAGTGGGTGGTTAAAGGTGTATTATACAGAAATTGTATTTTACAAGATATATACATACACGTAACTGGTCTCAGCTTCAGGAGTGGCCCAGGCCAACATAACAAACAGAACTGAACTATAAAATAAACCAAACACTAATTACTCTAACAGAAAACAAACATACAGTACTACACTAACTCCCTAACAAAAAACCATACAAACAAACCCAAATCCCAAAACAAAATGGCAGCCACTCCCTACTTACCAGAACACCAACAACACGTAGAATATTTACAAAATGTACAACCGGCAGACAATCCAACAGGGGCAAAGGCAAAAAGCATAAACAAGTTCAAAGCAGTCAAAAACCAGAGTTCTAAGATGAGGTACAAATGCAGAATACTAATTACAAACAACCAACACCACCAAGGAGCAAAAATGTCTCACTGGGAGGTACCGGGAAGGGCCTTATATAGTGCAGGGTGGAATGGAGTCTGGAGCGGAGTCTTGCACGGAACAGACAGCAAACACAATACACAAACACTTTCATAGGACATAACACCCCCCCCCCCCCCATAAGTGTGAGACCTCCCACCAAATCACAGGTAACCCAACACATTCCAATTAACACCTAGAGAGGGTATCTGCCACAACATTCTCAGAGCCCCGTTTGTGTTTAATACAAATGTTAAAACCTTGGATAATAAGGGACCAGCGCATAAGGCGTTGGTTCAGATTGGACATTCGATGCAAGAAAGTCAAAGGATTGTGATCCGTGAACACAAAAATAGGTTCAGAACTACTACCCAGGTAAACCTCAAAATGTTGTAAGGCCAAAAGGAGAGCTAATGCTTCCTTCTCTATGGTGCTATAGGCCAATTGGTGTCTAGCAAACTTCTTTGAGAAGTAACACACTGGGTGGTCTATTCTACATGAGTCCTCCTGTAGGAGCACTGCGCCGGCCTCCACACATTCGACCACACCCATATACACTCCAATGCAGGTTTGTTTGATCACGATTCCCTATTCATCTTGTCCGGTGTTTTTACTACTGCTACGCATTAGCTATCACAGGCTGACGCTGATGCATGCATGACTGCATGTTTTGCTTTCAAAGTTAAAAATAATACAAATTGTACATATTAATTATAAACATATCTTGCTTAACTATACACAATTGTATCACCGACTGCAAAACAGAAAATACATGATCAAAAAAAATTCTTTGAAATCAGTTGATTTCAAATCTTCCCCATCATTGTTGCTGTAGGCTATAGGTAGGAATATAACCTGACAGGAAATGAAGTGGAATCCGAGGCTATACTTGTGAAAAAGCTAAATTGATCAAACCAGTGAACAGAACAAGATACAACTGCGTACGCAACTGCGTACACTAACGAAACTGCGCTAAACAGAGCAAACCGACATGTAGAGTGCAGCATAGCTAACTAACTAGGGTTGCCACCTGTCCCGGTTTTCCCGGGACTGTCCCAGTTTTCACGTCGCTGTCCCGGTTTTCCCGGGCTGTCCTGGTTTGTCCCGATTTTCCTTCTTTTTAATATTCGGTTAGTTCAAACGACTGTTTAGACTGTTTCTGCACACTTTAAATCCGTCTTTTTTTCTCGCTGTGTCCATTTTACACCCTCCCCCCCGGTAAACAACTTACGTTCGCCACCCCCCCCCGTCCCCGTCAACAATTTACGTTCGCGTATGACAGAGTGTATTTGTTTTTTGTCAGACCTAGGTGGCAACCCTACTAACTACGTGACTCAGTCGTCTAGCATAACTTGGCTAAGACAAGAGCGCGTTTACTGGCCCGGGGCCCTGGCTAAGCTAACTAGTCGAGCTACTGCAGTCCAGTCCTGACTCAGGACTCCTGGGATGAGAGTATAGTGTATAAATCACAGGAGAAAATAAGTTTCATGCTACTTACTTGTTGGTAACACAGAAATTTCAAATGGAGCATAAAGTTCGCGTCTGACCATAGCGCGCAACTCCGCACACTGCGCGCGAACCTGAGCGAACGGCAGAAGCGTTTATACTCGGCGCGTCACATTCTTTGCAGTGTTCTTCAAAACAATATCGTCTTCTCCAAAACGATACATGGTAGTATAAAGAAATATCCCTCAAAAACGGTTATGTCTTGTGTTAATCTGTCTCACCTGTGAATCGTCTCGTAATCACGTGGGGCTAATGTGGTTTGTCTATTTAATGTGCGCTCGCGCAGTGTCCTGTGCTCATCGTTGTCTACAGTCTGCACAATGTGTGTGCATGTTAGTTGTTACTCGTGCGCTATTGTGCAATATCTGTGTCTAAATAAAAGTGACGCCTGTTGCAGAAAGGATTCTGTGTCTCGTCCTTTGTCCAGCCGCCACCGTCACAAAATGATGAGCCGACGTCGAGACACCATGCCAGGCTATGCTACCCGGCCGAAGAAGAGCAAGCGCTCCACCAAGCGACATCACCGTGCTTCCTCCTCCCCCCCACGTCACGACGCCACGGTGTCGCTCGAGGAGTTGGAGCGGGATCCCGTGTGCGCCTACCAGCTGGCTGTGGCGCGGGAGTGTGGCGACCCAGAGCTGGCGGCGATGCTCCGCGATGGGGTGCAGCGGATATATAGGGAGCTACACCCCTCTCCTTCCCGCGCCCTCTCGCCTCCGAGGGTAAGCACCTGCATGATCGGCGCCACCGCGTTGACCCCAGAGGGCGAGTTTGGGGAGGAGGACTCCGAGGAAGAGGACTACCTCCCTCCATCCGTGGATCCCTCTCCTATTGTGGACCCCGGTGGGGAGGAGTACCCTCCGTCAGTGTGCGACGCCTCCACCGTGGACTACGGTGGGGAGGAGGAGGAAGAGTACCCTCCGTCGGAGTGCAATGCCTCCACCGTGGACTACGGTGAGGAGGAAGACTCTGAGGAAGAGGATTACCTCCCTCCGCCCGTGTGCTCCTCTCCCCCCATAGAAAATAGTGGAGGAGGAGGAGGAAAACGGGGATTACCCTCCGTCGGAGTGCTCCTACACCGAGGAGGAAGAGGAGAGCCCTCGCGACGGAGATGGAGGAAGACGTGCACACTGCCGACTCCAGAGGGCGGTTGCGAGGCGATTGGGGCGTACCATACGGCCAGCTGGGGGGAGAGTCCAGCCGCGCTGCACCAGGCGCTTCCACCATTCGCGCTGCACAAGGCGCGTCCGCCAGTCGCGCTGCATCCAGCGGAGGCTTTGCAGCAAAGGCTGGAGGAGGACTGTTCACTGCAGCACCTGCAGCTTCTCTCCCCTCATCGCTCTCCTTCTGGCGCGCAGCCTGGCGCCTGTTACGTGTTTGTCTGTTCCAGTGTTCGTAAGTCTTCCCGTATGTGTACCAAACCCCTTTTTCCCTTTTGTTCCTCTATGTGTGAATGTACCTGTGTGTGTATTCGTGTCTGTTCCGTTGTGTTTGTCTAACGTCTTTTCCCCGGTCTTCCCAGGGAGGGTGTTCTAGGCGGTTCGTGGCGGACGCTTCATCGAGGGCAGTCAGCTCCCAGATGCAGGACTGAGTGCGTCGGATCCGCCCATCGTCGTGGGTTCGGGGCACTCGGTCCTGTTGGCACCCCGGGACGGGTAGTGCCCTTGGAGGGGGCGTCTGTCACGTTGAGGACCCCGGCCCCTCCCTTTTGGGCATGTGTTTACATTGTCCACGTGTCAGTCTGCGTCTGTGGATCTTCGTGGTTGTGGTTATGTCTTGTGTTAATCTGTCTCACCTGTGAATCGTCTCGTAATCACGTGGGGCTAATGTGGTTTGTCTATTTAATGTGCGCTCGCGCAGTGTCCTGTGCTCGTCATTGACTACAGTTTGCACGTTGTGTGTGCGTGTTAGTCGTTACTCGTGCGCTATTGCGCAATATCTGTGTCTAAATAAAAGTGACGCCTGTTGCGGAAAGGTTTCTGTGTCTCGTCCTTCGTCCAGCCGCCACCGTCACACTCAAGTACTTGAAAATGCTTAAAACTGTAACTATTTCGTTTCACAACAAATAGCTATCTGACTGAATCGATCGATTATTTTACGTTAACAGATACAAGCCTCTTGTAATTCCAGGGCGAAACATGAGAGAATGTGAAGACATTAAGATTCGAGTATGTGTGTATTTGTATAAATATGTAACTTAATTAAGCTGAAGGTGCTTAATTAGGTTTAAGAGATAAACATTTCTGGAGTGTGGCAGCAACTCCGGCATTAAGTTAAATTATTGCAGCCTAGCTAAAAAGGCAGAACCAGAAGGTAAAAAAGACTTGGGAGCATTCTGAGACATTGGCATCCATCCACTGCACTGTCAACAAACTTGAGTGACCACGAGCAGTGACAGGATGACAGCACCAGTGCCCCAGTCTACCATAAAACCCTTCGCCTATGAACCAATGGATCTGTACCTTTATCTAAGGGGGGATATTAATTATCAAATGCTAAACTTAATAAGTGGGTTTTCAACTTAGACTTAAAAATTGTGACTGCGTCAGAGTCCTGGATGCATTTTGGAAGGTTGTTCCAAAGCTGGGGGGCCTTACAAGAAAAGGCTCTTCCCCCTGCTGTTACCTTATTCATTTTTGGAACTAATAAAAGGCCAGCACCCTGTGATCTTAGCGGACGTCGGGGTTCATAATAGCAAATAAGTTCCTGGAGGTATTCAGGGGCAAGCCCGTGCAGTGCTTTATAAGTCAATAAAAGAATTTTAAAATCAATATAGAATTTAACTGGGAGCCAATGCAGGGCTGATAGGACTGGTCTGATATGATGAAATTTTCTAGTTTTAGTCAGAACTCTGGCTGCGGCATTTTGAACTATTTGAAGTTTATTTAGATTCTGTCACATAGGGCTACGCCCCCCTCTCCCCGCTGTCACTCCAATGTCTGTTCCTTGCCCGCTAGTCCCGCCCCTTCCTTGCCCGTTAGTCCCGTTAGCACCTGTCCCTAGTTTAGTTCTGTGTTCATATAGTCCCTGTATTTGCCCTGTCTGGTTGTCGGTTGTTTTGTTCATTCTGTCAGTTGTGCTTTCCTGTTCGCTGTTTTCATCCCGCTCGTGAGTGTGCTCTGTGTTTCTGTCATTCGTATAGATCTCTGCCTGTTCCGTGGTTCTCCGTTTTGTTTAGTTCCCTGTCCAAGTATGCCTGTGTACCTTTCATGTTCTGGCTGCCCTCCTGGTTTGACCCACGCCTGTCCTTTCGATCATGGTTTTGGTATTCCCTTGAATAAATCTCGCTCTCCTCAGCGTTTGTGTCCGCCTCCCTGTTCTGCCCAGTGCAGACCGTTACAGATTCCTATTTGAGCATCCTGACAGTAGTGAGTTACAGTAGTCTAATCTGGAGCTAACAAAGGTGTGCACCAATTTTTCTGCATCATCCTGTGATAATGCATTTCTTAATTTGGCAATGTTGCGGAGATGTAGAAAAGCTATCCTAGTAGTATTATCTATGTATTTATCAAATGATAGGTCGGAGTCAAGTATGACGCCTAGGTTTTTGGCTACTGTGCCAGGTGTAATGGGGTAGTCTGCGAGATTAAGCATTAACAGTCTCAGCAAGAGCAACATCCAGCATCCCCTGTTAAAACAAGTGGGGGGACGTCCCCCTGCGTCCTGTTGTGATTGGGGTTTTTGCTTAGCTATAGCACCAGCAATAAATGTATTCTACTCACCTTTATAACATAATCTAAATATGATCTAAGACTTATATGTAACTACTGTTTAAATGTGTACGTGTATGAACTCTATAGAGGCCTTGCGAAACCTCTCTGTCTGAGCTGAGAAAGGGAAGATGATTGTGCAACCCAAAGGTGGGGGTCAGAGAAGTAATGTATGGTGACCTCCTGTTGACCGGAGCATCCAGCGAAGGGAACCACATGCATGATAGATGTCAAAATATGAGATAAAGGGGGAAGCATGGTTTACAGAAACCGCAATACCATGTACAGACGTTTTGGAGAAGATCAAGCTGTTTAGAGGCGTGGAATACAGTATATAAAGACTGCCTGTAACCATACTTATTCGAGAATTCTCGGATGCGCAGTTATTGCTCGTGTCTCTGAGATTCTCCTAGAGATATCTCTGTTTTAATAAAGGCCTTTTTGTTATTGCTATAATTTTGGTATGGTGGTTCCTGCTATCTCCTTCCCATCAAACGAACACGCTGGGCTAAGGTGGTAGGTAGAAGTTTAAAGCCCTCAACAATTGGTGACCTCCCGACGTGATGGGAAGAGATAGATTTTTTGGAGCACGTCTTCTAAAATACTGTTAGTTCATCCGAGCCGGCTCAACTAAAGGTAAAGCAGAATACCTGTTAAAACAAAATTTCTGCACATTTGTATAATACCAAATTGTGATGAACTAATGGTGTTTGGTCGATGCTAAATTAAATAGCAATTTTTTTTTTTTTTTTTATTATCTTTTTTGGTTTGGTTTAAAAGGTAAAATATATGGTTTAAAAGGAAAAAGGGTTTCAGTCCCTAAAAGGAAAATATAGGGTTAGAGTCCCTACCGGTCTAATAAGTGTTTCTTTGTTTCCTGGGGTGTGGCAAACCCTCCCGTTTGCCTGACGAGGCGACGGTAAGACCGAGCGGCGTTCTCGAGTCAGCTGGGTCACAGGCGTCCCGGGGACTTGAGGTACCCCCAAAATCGCCTGATTTCGGACCAAGAACCTGAATTGATTGAGGGTGGTAAACCTTACGGTGTCAACAGAGCCCTCAATCTATTAAAGTATGGTTGAAGACGACTGCAGGCGAGTATCAGTTTTTTTATCAACAACAATGGCTGGTGAGGAAATGCGAAATGTATGCAAAAGTTTGATGTAAAATGGTTGGTTTATGGTGTTGGTTTATGTGAGTGGAGAATTTTATAGGAACAAATGACTGTGACTTGTGAAGTAATTCATACAACCAATGTTATGAGACATTAAAAGTATGAGGTGACCAAGACAGGCAGGCGACGACCGTGTGGCTTTAGATGACATCATTGACCATAAATCATCACAGTCTCTCTGCAAATTAGAATAACTGAAAGAGCAACATGAGAATGTAGGAAGACTGAAGCGAGCGCAGTTAAACCGTAAAATAATCAATTGTGAAAGAGAACTAGCATTGCGATGCAAAATATAAGTTTGTTGGCTTGGGCTATTGGGGAACAGGCCAGGAAGATAGCAGACAGTCAGAAAAATGTGCTACCTCATGATCAAGGCCCGGTAATGCCCACAGCCTCCTCACAGGAGAGTGCCACTAAAACTCAGGGAGAAGTAAAATGAATCTATTCAGTGGTTAATGTAGAAACAAGAACAGTCCAAATAGTTAAAACCCCCAATAAAGAGTGTAAAAAACCCCATGAAAATTCAGTCATTCGACAAGATGAGAGCAAGCAGGGGGGGAGAACTGCGACCAATGAGGAAGTGAATCTGAGCACTTCTGAGAGAGGAAGTGGTGAACAACATTAGAACACGCTGCACACAGAAGACAGGCAGGCGAGCAGAGGTAAAATAAATAAATAAATAAATTTAAAATAAAATAAAATAAAAAACGTGCTAATCCTGCTAAAGGAATTAAACTAGGAAAGACCAAGAAGGGAGTTAAGGGACCAAGAAAAAGGGAAATAGACAATAAAAGTAAGTCAGGTTGTGCGGTAAGGGTTAACTGCAAATTAATAGGGACTGGGTGGAGATAGTTATAGATGGCGCACACACCGGGATAAGCGAAGTGAGTAAGTGACGTAGACATGCCAGAGTGAAATGGTGATGTATTTGGCAAGTTAAACTAGATAAGTTTTGATAAGATATTGGCTTTGGGAGACGTTAGAGGTGTGGTAGCACGTTGATGCACTGTCATACATTCATTGTATAGTTCTGCCTTCATTTGCCATCTCAGCTGTTTCTAGTTTATATCTCATTATTGTCTGGGATTTAGTTCCTGGTTTTATATGTTCTGATCGTGGGTTATTGTGTTTGTGATCTTGTGTTTTTTCCCTCTGTTACTCTGGTCAGTTGGGTCATAAGTTTGTTTAGGTAAATGTTTAAAAGCTTTGCTGGTATTGGATTTTTACTGGTTCATCTAGCCTCCTTGTCCTTAGTTTGTTTTGGTGTCTGGTTATTAATGAAAGTATGATAGATGTTCATGCATTATTAGTGTTTGAATCTGCCTGTCTAGCAGTTTTGTCTTCGGTTTAGGTTACTGACATGTTCCCTTGCTACACATGTTTTTAGCAGTGTGGTTTAGTTAATAAGGTTCTTTTTTGTTTCTGTATCGCTAGTTGCTTTAGGTCTTATGGTGTTTTCCCTGTGCCCTGTGTTCTGTTAACATTCCCTTACATATAAATTTCTCTTCCTTGCAAAGTCACGGTGGACCTTCATATTCTTAGTGTTAAAGTGCACTGTAAAACCCAACAAGTTCACTAAACTCAAAAGTTTTGCTGTAACCGATTACCTAAGAAATGTTACTTTCATGTAATATAATTTTTAAGTACAGTTAACTTAAAAAAAAAAAAAAAAAAACTTTAGATAAAATATATAAGTTTAGGAAAATATAAATTTTTAAGATATATATATTTAAGTACTGTATACTACAATACTTTTAGTAATAATTATATAATTAATAGAATTTCCTCCAACTTAACTTTTTTTTCATTTTTGTGGCATCTGGCAGACGCTCTTATCCAGGGCGACTTACATTTTATCTCAAGTGAGCAATTGAGGGTTAGGGGTCTTGCTCAGGGACACCTCAGTCATGGCTTCAGGTCTGGGAATCGAAACTTAAAACATAACAAAAAGCTAAGACAGCGCAAAACCTTAATGCTGGATTTACAGTGTAGTTTTCCCGCACCAGCCGCACTGTCCACCATGTTTGTTCACAAAATCGAAGTATGCTAATTAGATGGTTTTAACCAATAGGCATGCAGGAGCACATTGCGTCAGACGCTCAGCAAATATTAAATGAAAAACAATGAGTTTAGTGATTGTCTTCACTTGAAAATGTTGAGCTTATTGAGATTAAAACTTGAATATCATTGTATGAACCTTAATGTTTTAAGCTGTTTGAACTGTTTTGCAGTTTTGCTTACAAATAGAATAATTTTAATGAGTTCACCACACTGTCAGGGAATACAGTGTGAAGTTACTGTTTAAGTTAAGTGCTTTTCAGTATGCAGCAAGCACAACTCACCTGCTACATGAAGTACCCCTCACTAGACATAATGGAGCATTAGGTGAGGCCCTCTGTTAAATGGCCAGTACATGCAGCATCCGCCATTTCTAAAGTCACATGGTTGGATAAGTCAACTCCCTCAAGTTATCAGAGCCAAGCAGCATACATCCGGGTGTCCCAATGCTCACACCTTAACTGGTTTAGAAAAGGGTGTACGCAGGCAGTGTACGCGTACAGGGGCCCGCCCCAGACTCCTCAATATGTTCCCTATCTGCAACAGGGGTGGGAGTACCCACCAATGAGATTTAACTCAAGTTTAAGAGGGAGCGGTCGGGCAAGGGGCAACGGTGGTCAGGGTGGTCCTGGCAACTGTGGTCGTGGCAAGTCGGGTGGATGTTTCTTTGTGGGCAGGAGTGTTGGTGGTCGAGGGAGTGTCCTCAGAACGCCGTTGGACAAGGGAGGTCCAGAAGTCCGTATGTACTAGCACCAAACCAAAGCTGCGGCAGACCCCATGCTGCCCCTCACTGCCCGTACTCAAAGGTTGTCATTTCTGGTTGAAACAAAGGAGCAACTCATTCAGCAATCAACTGTGTTTTACCTGATGCTGATTCTGTGACCAAAGTCTGCATAAAGCTGTTCCAATGACTGTGCAATGTGGCCAGCAGCCCATTAACCACAACTTCCTCATATCAGAGACTGCACCTGATAACCTCTGCAGAAGAGACATTTTAAACTAGGAGCTACTGTGTTATGTAGCCCTCTAGGACTGGTGATCCCCACGGAATGGCCTCCCACAGTTCACATCTTCTGGAGCCAGACTCCTGCACTGCGAGGAGCGTCCACTCTGTCTTCATGGCCTAGAGGCTGTGGATCACTCTGAGCCTCGCGTCCTGCCGCCCGACCCACTGCATGTTAATTTGTTTTATGACCAATAGGTGATCCATATTTTGGGGAGGAATTTGAGGAAGAGCTACAGGATAAGGTATGGGAGATTGCAACCAGGGGCATATGGGTGGAGCCTGATGGTGTGGTGGTCCCTGTAGGGCTGACACTTGCTTAGCGACACTGGTATGATTAGGAGAGCCACTATAGCTAAGAATTGGGTAATAACTAATATTCCATGTGTGAGCTATGCTAAGTCTTGTAATACTTGGTTTATTAAAACAATGTCATTTGTCAAAGTTATTCTAATGTGATATGTTGAGCAGGTTCCAGGAGAGAGAATGCTGCGATCATCTTGACCATATCTTAATTTTAGATCAGATACCAGCTTCTCTGTGGTCAGAGGGACCTCATGACGTTGGCTTCATCTCACAGCCACCAGCTGCGTTTGAGACACAGGCAGATTACCCTAGATGTTTCTGAAACACCCTATTGTGTTTCAAAAAAAGGGGGGGACAGTAAGGTGCTGATTTATTACATCAACTTGTTTAAATAAATAAAACAGCACACATAGTCACAAGACATTCATTATATATTCTAACCAGTCACAGCGTCATGGCTTTTGTAAAATCACAAATGTTCACACTACAGAAGGTTTTGTGTTTTAAAACTTAATGTTTTCACTTGAAGAAATTAATATGGCATGGTATGTTACAGGGTCTGGCACATGAGTGTGTAACTGAGGTGGCATATGCAGCTAAATTGAACCAATCCCTGGGGTAGAGAACATGTAGACAGACAGGTGTGGGTTCAGGAGTGGAGATGGTGGTGTTGAATCAGGATTTGTGGTGGTAATGGAAGCTCAGGGAGACGCAGGCGAGTTCTTGGTAGCACATTCAGGTAAAACTGGGTAGTACAATCAGCACAGAGGGCTGAGATTTTGGCTGTTATTGCAGCACTAAGGTGGGTGGAAGGCAAGGAAGTTAACATCTGTACACACTCGGCGTACGTGGTAGGAGTGGTTCATGTAGAACTCGGTATGAAGAGAGTAGGTTATACCACTTCAGGAGGTAAACCCATTAAATGATAAG